>NC_059209.1:3875978-3990897 GCF_020615455.1 Coregonus clupeaformis
ATACGCACACACCCAGACAGCAGGACAGCGGGACATGTAAATATACACTGCACATGGACCCTGTTGCTGCGTGGGCGTCCAGACGTGTATAGGGCCCTATAAAATCGGTTTAAATTTTTTGCCTGATTCCGTTTAGTTTTTCCCCAAATTCAGTTTTCTCCATTTTGTTTTTCCAGGTTTCCTTTCTTCACAGTTTTCCCAGGTTTCCGCTTTGAAAATAAAACATTTTTAATAGAAAAACAACAAAATTGGATGTTCTAAGTCTACAACAATATTTAAACCACTTCAGGAGACATTTTTTTTATGACATTTCGATTTTTGGGTGTAGTTACCCTTTAATGCAAGTGCACACCAGAAAGAGACCGTTGTACGCAGTGATGGTGGCGATGGAGGATATGGAGAGAAGGTTGGAGATGCAACAGCTGCACTGAAATGCGATCATTATGGATGATAGTTCTGATGATATGGGTCGGGAGGATGAGGGTCAAGGACCTGAATGGTCTGTAGTGGAAATGAATAGGAAAAAGAGAGACCATGCTACTGAAAGCAGTGGTGCTTCTACTGCAGAGGCGTGAAGAGGTTGAAGGTAGGGAACCAGAGTAATGATGTGTCGGAGTGGAACGTTGTGATGGTGTTTAATGTGACCACAGGGGCGCATCTGCACCCTATCCCATTAACCAATGACGTAAAGAAAGAGATAGGTGATGTCAAACTAGCCCGGTTCATTGGAAATGGTAGACTGCTAATATTATGTGCTAGCCATGCTCAGCAGGGGAAGATTCTTCAAATGGAAACTCTCAATGGGAAGAAGATCAAAGCCATGTCCCTGCAGCTTATACAAAGTTGAGGCTAGTCATTTCTGGGGTCCCAATATCTATGTCCATAGATTATATTAAAGAAAATGTAAAGGAGGCATAGTGATTGAAGCCAAAAGGTTTATCAGTAAGAAAGAGGGTCAAAGAAATGAAAGCTTATCGATGTGCTGCTGAGGTTTGAGAAGGTTTTGCCTGGAAAAGTTTCAATATCAGATCATTTGTCCTATCCCTATTGCGTGTTTTAAATGCCAAATAATGCTCAGTGAAAAGGAAAGAAAATATGTGCCAAGAGTGGAGGGGAACATGATTACGGTGACTGTGGGAACAATGTGAAGGATAAGTGTTGTAATCGTGGGGGGTAACACAATGCAGCATTGGTAAGATAAAGACTAGCTATTTGACGAAATAGGTTAGTTAAAAGTTAGTAGTGATTTATTTGTTTGTTATTTATTTATTTTTCTTAGTAGTACAGAATTAGGCAAACCATGATTGATCGCACACTCCAGCACAGCAGGTGGCGGCATGAACCTTAAACATTTGTTTGCGGACATCCATTATACCATAGAAGAAGAATAAAAATAAAAAGAAGAAGCCCATTGTTTGGCTAAGCGGTGTTGCTATAGCGCTCATGTGATTGCAGAGTTTGAAAACAAAATGGCCACTGGATTGATGCAAATAATAATGATATCATTCTGCCAGGTAAGCATAGGCTACTTTGTAGTTAACATTTAATTTAGGCAGTTTGAACTGGCAACCTAACTGACCACTTGACTGACTGTTTAAATGAAAGCCATTGCTTGATTCTTCCCCGTCACCCCTCTGATTTCCTCTGTCATCTGATCGAGACAAATCGAACGTGTGCAGCTGGCTTCCAATCGCTAGCTAGTCTAGGGACACCACCTGCCCCAGCTGAGTCCCCGTGACACTCTTCAGCCACACTGTCTGGGCCCCGTGAGTAATGACGTCTATGGGACACACACACACTGAGTTGAGTGAGGAGCGGAGCACCCTGACCAAAGGGCTGGCCTGGCAGTTACAGGCTGTTTACACAGAGTGAGGCATAACAAGAGGCATAACATAAAGCAGAAACAGAGGGGCAAAACAGACCATGCGCACATACACACACACACACACACACACACACAGAGGAACACACACATACACACAGAAACAAGACAAACGACATGTCACAGCTCACATTCAATGTGTGGACAAGGGTCGCCACATGTGACCTCATTTTCTGAATCTCAGCGTGGTCAATTCCACCTATCAAGCAGAGTTGAGGGTTTGATAGGACGCACACCCAATGTCACCTCAGTGATCAATCTTCTGGTGACGTGAACAGTGTCGAATGATTGTTAAGCTTGCAAAAAAGGTAATATTCATACATTGGTAATAGGGGATATGTGGCATCTTCCCTCTGGTGTAGGCAACACATATAAATCAGGGAAAGTGAGAGATCACTGGGGTATCCTTCTTGTGAAATGACACAATGACCAATGCCCACCTTGTAAATCAACTTGACTGAATGCTTTATTTTTTTATAAAAAAATGTTTACAGACTCAATAGTTCATGTTTGTATTATCACAACGTTCAGCAGATTGTCCTAAAAAACAAATAGCACTCGTAAGAATCAGTTGTAAGGGTAAAAAGTGCATTTGAAATAATGTTTCAGAAAATTAGATATATATTGGTCTGTATAATCAACGTTCCATCCCCTTTGGCCGAATTTCAAACAATCTACAAGCATTGCCTTTTGGTTGTTCGGTTGTCCTTCAGTCATGACTAATCTGCCATAACGTTAGAACTGAGCTCAGCCTAATAAGGAAAATCGAGGGAACAGTGGACGGGGCGTCCTACAGGCCCATAAGAAAGAGAGGAGGGGGAAAGGGTCTGTCTGCTACCACACGCCTTGTGCATCGTAAATCCCTTGTCAAATTCTCAACGAGGCAATCTAATGACAGAGTAGCCGTATCACGCCTGAGGGGCATATTTATGAGCGCTGCACTCCCCATATACCATCATGGTTCGAGACTCACAGTCCAGGACCACTGTCCAAGACCACCATCCAGGTCCAGCCACTCTAGGTTTTACCGCGCCAGGGATTCCCACAACATATTAGAGCTGTGGTGGTGCCCCCAAAGTGAAAACCCCCCCATTGAAGCAATCAGATTGGAACTTGCCAACTGAGAAAATGTGTACTCCCAAGTTGTGGATATTACATTGAATACACACCAGTACATACTGTAAGTGCCCTGATGATGTAACAACGGATAACCTGTTGTGTACCAATCATTCACCTACCTTAATGAGAGGTGGCAACTACCAAAACTAACTTAATTTCTCTTGTGAAACTTTGCATGTATTGTAGGCTAAGTAGCCTCAGTCTGTTCCTCTTTCAGTCAAAACATCTGAGCTTTTACCATTTGTGATGCCCTGTAAGCTCCATTTGAGGTTCATTGAATCCCTTTCCGTCATAAATTGAAAGTCCATTTCTTTTGGTCTCTTAATATTTCAAGACAATTGAATGTCTGCATACATTTTTATCTGAAACAAAATAATGTATGATTACACCCCTCTGTAAGTTGATATCCATGAAAAAGTAATGTGAGAAAGCAATTACCACAAGGTGCAATTTGGCGATGACGCATTGCACCTGTACTTTTTCCATATTCAGACAATTTCAGACATTAAGACTAGGGTAGGCTATATCTCAATAGTGCACAGTGGTTTTTACCTCCCTCATCTCCCCCTGTCCACCTCATCTGATCCGAAAACACAAAATAGGCCAATGCAATATGACGGGGGAATTGGATTACACCTGCCAAATAATGTCATCATTATACCAGCCAAGTACCTACATGTCAGTGTGGACTGCGGACGAAGGAATGGAGACAACATGAGGAGGCCCCTAACACTATTGAAATGCACACCAAGTGGTGCTTCAGAACATCTCTCCCTTGCCACCTTTTGGATGCGATGTTACCACAGTCATGATTCTGTCTGGTCATTTAAGATGTCACACTTCAGTATCAAGTTCCTCTGCAGCTCGCTCATATCTAAATCTGGTTGAAAAACAAAAGATCCCTAGATACTAGAATGAAAGGCAAAATAAAATCTAGTTATTCTATATAAGTATTGAAGTTGTCATGGGTTCGAAGGGGGGGGGGGGCTTATAAGCTGACAGGTGGAAATGTTTTAAGATGGTCATACTATGGATCATTTAGCTATTTGATTTGAAATTTTAGGACCCCTTTACAGTGGCTTGCGAAAGTATTCATCCCCCCTTGGCATTTTTTTCCTATTTTCGATTTGGGTTCTATATTATTTACAACATGTGAAACAAACAAGAAATAAGACAAAAAAGCAGAACTTGAGCGTGCATAACAATTCCACCCCAAAGTTAATACTTTGTAGACCCACCTTTTGCAGCAATTACAGCTGCAAGTCTCTTGGGGTATGTCTCTATAAGCTTGGCACATCTAGCCACTGGGATTTTTCCCATTTTTCAAGGCAAAACTGCTCCAGCTCCTTCAAGTTGGATGGGTTCCGCTGGTGTACAGCAATCTTTAAGTCATACCACAGATTCTCAATTGGATTGAGGTCTGGGCTTTGACTAGGCCATTCCAAGACATTTAAATGTTTCCCCTTAAACCACTCGAGTGTTGCTTTAGCAGAATGCTTAGGGTCATTGTCCTGCTGGAAGGTGAACCTCCGTCCCAGTCTCAAATCTCTGGAAGACTGAAACAGATTTCCCTCAAGAATTTCCCTGTATTTAGCGCCATCCATCATTCCTTCAATTCTGACCAGTTTCCCAGTCCCTGCCGATGAAAAACATCCCCACAGCATGATGCTGTCACCACCATGGCTCCAGTGTGGGGAATGTTCTCGCGAGATGAGAGGTGTTTGGGTAGCAGACCAGCTTTTTCACGCAAAGCTTGTCTCATCTGACCAGAGAACCTTCTTCCATATGTTTGGGGAGTCTCCCACATGGCTTTTGGCGAACACCAAAAGTTTTTAGTTATTTTTTTCTTTAAGCAATGGCTTTTTTCGGGACACTCTTCCGTAAAGCCCAGCTCTGTGGTGTGTACGGCTTAAAGTGGTCCTATGGACAGATACTCCAATCTCCGCTGTGGAGCTTTGCAGCTCCTTCAGGGTTATCTTTGGTCTCTTTGTTGCCTCTCTGATTAATGCCCTCCTTGCCTGGTCCGTGAGTTTTGGTGTGCGGCCCTCTCTTGGCAGGTTTGTTGTGGTGCCATATTCTTTCAATTTTTTATAATGGATTTAATGGTGCTCCATGGGATGTTCAAAGATTCTGATATTTTTTTATAATCCAACCCTGATCTGTACTTCTCCACAACTTTGTCCCTGACCTGTTTGGGAAGCTCCTTGGTCTTCATGGTGCCACTTGCTTGGTGGTGCCCCTTGCTTAGTGGTGTTGCAGACTCTGGGGCCTTTCAGAACAGGTGTATATATACTGAGATCATGTGACAGATCATGTGACACTTAGTTTGCACACAGGTGGACTTTATTTAACTAATTATGTGACTTCTGAAGGTAATTGGTTGCACCAGATCTTATTTAGGGGCTTCATAGCAAAGGGGGTGAATACATATGCACGCACCACTTTTCCGTTATTTATTTTTTAGAATTTTTTTAAATAAGTTCTTTTTTTCATTTCACTTCACCAATTTGGACTATTTTGTGTATCTCCATTACATGAAATCCAAATAAAAATCAATTTAATTTACAGGTTGCAATGCAACAAAATTGGAAAAAAATGCCAAGAGGGATGAATACTTTTGCAAGGCACTGTAGGTATAAAAAAAAAAAATATATAAAAAAATAAAAAAAAAAAAAAATATATAAAATATATTATATATATATATATATATACAGTGCATTCGGAAAGTATTCAGATCCCTTCACTTTATCCACATTTTGTTATGTTACAGCCTTATTCTAAAATGAATTAAATAACAAAAAATCTTCATACATCTACACAAAATACCCCATAATGTCAAAGCCAAAAACAGGTTTTTAGAAATGTTTGCAAATGTATTAAAAAACATTATTTACATAAGTATTCAGACCCTTTACTATGAGACTCGAAATTGAGCTCAGGTGCATCCTGTTTCCATTGATCATCCTTGAGATGTTTCTACAACTTGATTGGAGTCCACCTGTTGTAAATTCAATTGATTGGACATGATTTGGAAAGGCACACACCTGTCTATATAAGGTCCCACAGTTTACAGTGCATGTCAGAGCAAAAACAAAGCCGTGAGGTCGAAGGAATTGTCTGTAGAGCTCAGAGACAGGATTGTGTCAAGGCACAGATCTGGGAAAGGGTACCAAAACATTTCTGCAGCATTGAAGGTCCCCAAGAACACAGTGGCCTCCATCATTCTTAAATGGAAGAAGTCTAGAACCACCAAGACTCTTCCTAGAGTTGACCGGCCGGCCAAACTGAGCAACCGGGGGAGAAGGGCCTTGGTCAGGGAGGTGACCAAGAACCCGATGGTCACTCTGACAGAGCTCCAGAGTTCCTCTGTGGAGATGGGAGAACCTTCCAGAAAGACAACCATCTCTGTAGTCTCCACAAATCAGGCCTTTATGGTTAAGTGGCCACACTGAAGCCACTCCTCAGTAATAGGCATATGACAGACCGCTTGGAGTTTGCCAAAAGGCACCTAAACAACAAACAAGATTCTCTGGTCTGATGAAACCAAGATTGAACACTTTGACCTGAATGCCAAGTGTCACATCTGGAGAAAACCTGGCACCATCCCTATGGTGAAGCGTGGTGGTGGCAGCATCATGACGTGGGATGTTTTTTAGAGGCAGGGACTGGGAGACTAGTCAGGATCGAGGGAAAGATGAACGGAGCAAAATACAGAGAGATCCTTGATGAAAACCTGCTCCAGAGCGCTCAGGACCTCAGACTGGGGCGAAGGTTCACCTTCCAAAAAGACAACAACCCTAAGCACACAGCCAAGACAACGCAGGAGTGGCTTCGGGACAAGTCTCTGAATGTCCTTGAGTAGCCCAGCCAGAGCCCGGACTTGAACCCAATCGAACATCTCTGGAGAGACCTGAAAATAGCTGTGCAGCGACGCTCCCCATCCAACCTGACAGAGAGGATCTGCAGAGAAGAATGGGAGAAACTCCCCAAATACAGGTGTGCCAAGATTGTACTGTCATACCCTAGAAGACTCGAGGCTGTAATCGCTGCCAACGGTGTTTCAACAAAGTACTGAGTAAAGGGTCTGAATACTTATGTAAATGTGATATTTCAATTTTTTTATTTTAATAAATTTGCATGATTTTCTAAAAACCAGTTTTTGCTTTGTCATTATTTTAGAATAAGGCTGTAAATGTGGAAAAGGTCAAGGGGTATGAATACTTTCCGAATGCACTGTATATATTGAATTTGGCCTTTAATTCTATATCTTAGAGAAACTCATTGAATAACACACTCATAAATGGCTGTCACGGTTTCGGCCGAGGCTGCCTCTCTTCCTTGCTCGGGCAGGCTTCGGCGTTCGTCGTCTCCGGAATACTAGCTGCCACCGTTGTATGTTTCTGTGTTCGTTTGCTTTTGTCTGATTGTTGTACACCTGTTTCTCGTTTAGTGTAATTAGTGTCCTATAAGTTCTCGTTGTGTTTTGCCTAGTGTTGTGTGTTATTGTTTCCACTGTGTGGGTCGATGTTTGGGCGTTTCCGTAGGGGCTACCTCGGTGGAGAGTACAAACCAGGTGCCCGCATTGCACGTTCCTCCTGAGTATGGGGATTTGGCTATTGCATTTAGTAAGTCGAGGGCGACGCGGTTGCCGCCCCATAGGCAGGGAGATTGTGCGATAGACCTCCAGGCAGGAGCTGCGCTCCCACGGAGCCATGTGTATCCTCTGTCTCAGGAGGAGAAGAAAGCTATGGAGACTTACATAGACGAATCTCTGAGACAAGGATACATACGGCCTTCCACTTCCCCTGCGTCCTCGAGTTTCTTTTTTGTGAAGAAAAAGGATGGTGGTTTACGCCCGTGCATCGATTATCGTGGTCTCAATCAGATTACGGTGAAGTACAGTTATCCACTCCCGCTGATTGCGACCATGACTGAGTCATTGCATGGGGCGGCGTTTCTTCACTAAATTAGATCTCAGGAGCGCTACAACTTGGTACGCATCAGGGAGGAAGGCGATGAATGGAAGACAGCCTTTAGTACCACCTCGGGCCATTACTAGTATCTGGTCATGCCATACGGGTTGATGAACGCTCCGTCAGTTTTCCAATCATTCGTGGATGAGATCTTCAGGGACATGCAGGGGCAGGGGGTGGTTGTGTACATAGATGACATTCTCGTGTACTCGCCTACCCGTGTCGAGCATGTGGCCCTGGTGCGCAGAGTGTTGCGGAGGCTGGTGGAGCACGACCTGTATGTTAAGGCAGAGAAGTGTCTGTTTTTCCAGGAGTCGGTCTCCTTTTGGGGTATCAGTTGTCTGCGTCAGGGGTGAAGATGGAGGTAGACCGGGTGTCGGCCGTGCGTAATTGGCAAACACCAACCACTGTGAAGGAGGTGCAGCAGTTTTTGGGGTTTGCGAATTACTACCGGAGGTTTATCCGGGGGGTTTGGACAGGTGGCAGCTCCCATCACGTCTCTTTTGAAGGGGGGTCGGTGCGTCTGCAGTGGTCGGCCGAGGCGGACAGGGCCTTTGGGAGGCTGAAGGACCTGTTTACCTCGGCCCCGGTGCTGGCGCATCCGGATCCCTCTTTGCGTTCCAGGTAGAGGTGGACCGCGTCAGAGGCCGATCTAGGAGCCGTGCTTTCACAACGGTCTGGCGCGCCACCTAAACTCCGCCCCTGTGCTTTTTATTCTAGAAGCTCAGTCCAGCGGAGCGGAACTATGACGTAGGGGACAGGGAGCTGTTAGCCGTGGTACAGGCCCTAAAGGTGTGGAGGCACTGGCTTGAGGGGGCTCAACACCCTTTCCTCATTTTGACGGACCACCGTAACCTGGAGTACATCCGGGCAGCGAGGAGGCTGAACCCTCGCCAGGCAAGATGGAATATGTTCTTGACCAGGTTTACATTTAAGATCACGTACATCCCTGGGTCACAGAACGGTAAGGCAGATGCGCTGTCTCGGCGGATGACACGGAGGAGAGGTCCGTGGAGCCCACTCCCATACTGCCGGAGTCGTGTCTGGTGGCACCGGTAGTGTGGGAGGTCGATGCTGAACTCGAGCGAGGGCGTTCGCACCGACCCTAGTCCACCGCAATGCCCTGAGGGTCGGAAGTACGTTCCGCTCGAGGTTCGGGATCGATTGATCTATTGGGCTCACACGTCACCCTCCTCTGGACATCCTGGTATCGGCCGGACAGTGCACTGTCTTAGTGCCAAGTACTGGTGGCCCACGTTGGCGAAGGATGTGAGGGTTTATGTTTCCTCCTGCTCGGTGTGCGCCCAGTGTAAGGCGCCTAGACATCTGCCTAGGGGTAAGTTACTACCCCCTGCCCATTCCACAACGACCATGGTCTCACCTCTCGGTGGATTTCCTTACTGACCTTCCTCCTTCACAGGGGAACACCACTATACTGGTCGTTGTGGACCGGTTTCTAAGGCCTGTCGTTTGCTCCCCATGCCGGGCCTTCCTACTGCCCTGCAAACCGCCGAAGCACTATTCACCCATGTGTTCCGGCACTACGGGGTACCCGAGGATATTGTGTCTGATCGGGGTCCCCAATTTACCTCCAGGGTCTGGAGAGCCTTTATGGAGCGGTTGGGGGTCTCGGTGAGCCTCACCTCGGGTTACCACCCGGAGAGTAATGGGCAGGTGGAACGCGTGAACCAGGATGTGGGTAGGTTTCTTAGAACATACTGCCAGGGACCGGCCGGAGGTGGGCAAGTGCGTTCCCTGGGCCGAGATGGCCCAGAATTCCCCTACGCCATTCCTCCACTAACCTAACCCCTTTTCAATGTGTGCTAGGTTACCAGCCGGTTCTGGCACCTTGGCAGCAGAGCCAGATCGAGGCTCCTGCGGTGGATGAGTGGGCGCGCGCGGAGGAGACATGGAACGCTGCACCGTCCACCTGCAGCGGGCCCTCCGGCGTCAGAAGGCGAACGCCCGATCTCCACCGCAGTGAGGGACCGGTGTCGCACCTGGTGATCGAGTCTGGCTCTCTACCAGAAACCTGCCCCCTCCGCCTGCCCTGTCGGAAACTGGGTCGCGGTTTGTGACCATTTAAAGTCCTGAGAAGGTTGAACGAGGTGTGTTACAAATTACAACTACCCGTTGAATATAAAAGTATTAACCCCTCGTTCCATGTGTCTCTTCTCAGGCGGTGGTGGCTGGCCCACTCCAGGAAAGTGAGATCAGGAGACTCCTCCGCCCCCATTGGACATCGAGGGGGCACCGGCGTACTCGTGAAGTCCATCTTGGATTCGAGACGTCGGATGGGGGTCTCCAGTATCTAGTGGAGTGGGAGGGTGCGGTCCGGAGGAACGGTGCTGGGTGCCGAGGAGAGACGTTTTGGACCCGTCTCTCCTGACGGAATTCCATCGTGGGCACCCGACCACCCTGCTCCGCGTCCTCCTGGTCGTCCCCGAGGCCGGAGTCGGCGCACGTCTGGAGCCGCGCGTAAGGGGGGTACTGTCACGGTTTCGGCCGAGGCTGCCTCTCTTCCTTGCTCGGGCAGGCTTCGGCGTTCGTCGTCTCCGGAATACTAGCTGCCACCGTTGTATGTTTCTGTGTTCGTTTGCTTTTGTCTGATTGTTGTACACCTGTTTCTCGTTTAGTGTAATTAGTGTCCTATAAGTTCTCGTTGTGTTTTGCCTAGTGTTGTGTGTTATTGTTTCCACTGTCTTGGTTGTTGCCAGACGATTTGTGCATTTTGCTCGGTTGAGCTGTTCCTCCATAGTTTGGAGTGTTTTCGTCGCACCTGTTTGTGCGCGCGTATTTGTTTCGCCTGCGTGCGGAGTTTCGCCTTCGGGCTATTTAGTGTTGGTACTGTGAGTATTTTCACTAAAGTCTTTGGAATATACTTCTGCGTCCTGCGCCTGATTCCACCACCACACCCACCTACTACATCCTTGACAATGGCAAAAAAGACAGTGGAAAAATGTTGACATTTTGAAGTGTTTGTCCTATATCTAGGAGATATAAGAAGCTCAGGAAAAATATATAATATACAGTACGAGATTCCATATGTGTTATTTCATAGTTTTGATGTCTTCACTATTATTCTAAAATGAAGAAAATAGTAAAAATAAAGAAAAACCCTGGAATGAGTAGGTGTGTCCAAACTTTTGACTGGTACTGTATATACTGTATATGGGGGTCACATTCTTTTGTATGTCAAACCGTCCAGACGCTACAGACGTTTTTGTGAGAAGACCGATTTTCAGGATGTCTCATGGTCTGACGAACATCGCTCTAGTTCTGCCACCTTTCCCCGCGGAAGTGCAACACTGGCGAATGCGGTGGATTGAGATGCTTCCAATGCAATAACAGATGTCTCTATCTTAAACTGGGATATTTTTGTTATGTAACACCGGTGCGTCAATCGACTCTAGGGGGGATATAGTGATAACCAAAAAAACCTAATGATAAAAAATCCTTGAAGCTCAGGTTTGACAATATCAATATGCAACTGTCCCACGGGGGGCCAGTATTAAAAAGTGGTCCTCTGTAGCTCAGCTGGTAGAGCACGGCGCGTGTAACGCCAAGGTAGTGGGTTCGATCCCCGGGACCACCCATACACAAAAAAATGTATGCACGCATGACTGTAAGTCGCTTTGGATAAAAGGCGTCTGCTAAATGGCATATTATTATTATTATTACTATCGCCCCGTAGCACTAACATCTGTAGACATGAAATGCATTGAAAGGCTGGTCATGGCTCACATCAACGCCATCATCCCAGACACCCTAGACCCACTCCAATTCGCATACCGCCCCAACAGATCCAACAACTGCACTCCACACTGCCCTTTCCCACCTGGACAAAAGGAACACCTACGTGAGAATGCTGTTCATTGACTACAGCTCAGAGTTCAACACCACAGTGCCCTCCAAGCTCATCACTAAGCTAAGGACACTGGGACTGAACACCTCCCTCTGCAACTGGATCCTGGATTTCCTGACGGGCCGCCCCCAGGTGGTGAGGGTAGGCAACAACGCATCCGCCACGCTGCCCCTCAATGGTGCATGCTCAGTCCTCTCCTGTACGCCCTGTTCACCCCACGACTGCATGGTCGTGCATGACTACAACACCATCATTAAGTTTGCCGATGACACGACGGTGGTAGGCCTGATCACCAACGACGATGAGACAGCCTATATGGAGGAGGTCAGAGACCTGGCAGTGTGGTGCCAAGACAACAACCTCTCCCTCAATGTGGGCAAGACAAATGAGATCATCTCGGAATACAGGAAACAGAGAGCCGAACACGCCCCCATTCACATCGACAGGGGTGTAGTGGAGGGGGTCGAGAGCTTCAAGTTCCTCAGTGTCAACATCACTAAGGACCTATCATGGTCCAAACACACCAACACAGTCGTGAAGAAGGCATGACAACGCCTCTTCCCCCTCAGGAGGCTGAAAATATTTGGCATGGGGCCTCAGATCTTCAAAAGGTTATACAGCTGCACCATTGAGAGCTTCTTGACTGGCTGCACCACCGCTTGGAATGGCAACTGCTCGGCATCCGACCGCAAGGCGCTACAGAGGGTAGTGCGTACGGCTCAGTACATCACTGGGGCCAAACTCTCTGCCATCCAGGACCTCTATACCAGGCGGTGTCAGAGGAAGGCCCTAAAAATTGTCAAAGACTCCAGCCACCCAAGTCATAGACTGTTCTCTCTGCTACTGCACGGCAAGCGGTACCGGAGCGCCAAGTATGGGACCAAAAGCCACCTGAACAGCTTCTACCCCCAAGCCATAAGACTGCTGAACAGTTAATCAAATGGCTACCCAGACTATTTACATCGGCCACCTTTATTATTGATTAATTTATCTTAATTGTTTTGTACTGACTCCCTTGCACTGGCTCTATGCACACTCACACACACTACACTGACACTCCAACACACTACATACGCTCACACACACAAAACATACACACAGATGTACATACTGTATTACCTCAATTACCTCATACCCCTGCACATTAACTCGGTACTGGTACTCCCTGTATATAGCCTCGTTATTGTTTTTGTGTTAATATTTCCTTTTTATTTAGCACATATTTGTCTTACTTTTTAAACTCTGCATTGTTGGGAATGGGCTCGTAAGTAAGCATTTCACTATAAAGTCTACACCTGTTGTATTCAGCGCATGAAAAACCAAAATAATAACCTTCCTACATTTTGCACAGTATTGGAGCATAGCCACCATGGTAATTACATTCTAGAAATCAGATAACAAATTTGAAAGATAGAGAGCAAATATTCCTTTTTGATGGCAATTAAACACCACTTTAAGATATCCATTTGTGTAGTTGAACAGAACGGGCATGTATAATCTAAAAATAGTTCATTCTTAATTCTATGTTATTGTTGTAATATACACTACCTATCCATAATCCATACTTTTTAACAATAACACTCTAATTTACTCTGAAGAAGCGACAGTTACGGGGATGGTAAAAACAGCTTGATTGCTATAGCAACATCAGGGTAACAGAATGATGTGGTGCTTCAAATACAGCAGTTCTGCAACATCATAAATTGAGCCTCTCATACTCCTTAATTGCTGGCCTCATCACCTTATGGAAAGAGATTAACTGTATAGGGTGCTCTGGGGACAGGTCGCCTGGATACTGGACAGACAATAAATTGTCAGATGCAAACAGATCATCATCAGACACTTGAAACCCTACCTCTTTAAGGAATACCTGGGATAGTATACAAGTAATCATTCTATCCCCCCCCTACCCCACCCCCACAAAATATATATATATATAAAAAAGTAATAATAATAAAATTATAATAATAATAATATTATTAATAATAATAATAAAACATCAAAATAAAATAAAAAATGTAAAGTGGTTGTCCCACTGGCTATCATAAGGTGAATGCACCAATTTGTAAGTCGCTCTGGATAAGAGCGTCTGCTAAATGACGTAAATGTAAATGTAAATCTTTAGCAGACAACAGTTCTTGAGGCTTCAACAAAAAGGCTGTTTGCGATTTATTTCATACTGGTGAACTGGCATTTAAGTTGTGTGGTTGCAATATCAACAGTCCCTTATCTCTGGTATATCTTGGCATGCATCATTCAAGACTAAGTTTAAATTGCAGCGCAATGGACATATAATGCCCAATTGTCTCAGGAAAGACTGTATGGGTTGGCAATACTCAGTACAGAAAACAGTCGGGCCCGCAACCTGGACCTACAGGCCGTGGTGAAAACATTTTCACACAAAAAAGGACACCAGGGGAGTCTCTCAAGTTGGATTTAATCTACCTTGAATATTGCAGCCCATTTATGTAGGCTATTAGCCAGACAAAACCTGCTGAGTTCAACAATAAATAGTGGCTGAATTTATCCTCAAGCCGACTACTTTTTTCCTCATTTTTTGGCTATTTGATGTGGTGGGGTCCAGAGAAACTGCGTTAAGCCAGTGGTTACGATGTCTCCATAGAAGTATAATTCATAATGCTATGAATGGGTTCAGGTGCCATTCAAATTGACAACAAAACATAGATGTAGGAGAAATATGAAGATTGAAAGAAAATAAACTCACAATTTTCTATGGATTTGTCCCATTTTCATTTATAATGTGGGCTATTTATTCTATTGTAACTATGGTAATTCTTCAATGAAAGGACATATGCTCGGTAATAAAAAATAAAAAAATGCACATGCAATTTCAACCAAGTCTTTTCCATGTGCTCGAGTACAGCTGGAAAGAGTGACAAGACAGTAATAAATCAGGCTCCGTCAGTCCGTCTACCTTGGACATTGCCTTTGCTAAGGTTTAATACATCTATTTCATACATTTATCTAGATTCTAGCCTAATCTACCAGCCTCCCCAATGTTTTTTACAATAATCGTGATTACTTAGGCTACAAGTGTAGGGTATAATTGCATAATTTATGATATTTAACTTCTGTGTATCATTTTATACCTGCGCAAGCATTGATGTTAAAAGCGGTATAACATTTGAAGCAATATTCGGGAGAAAGTTTATTTCAATTCTTACATTGATGACAATTTTATACACTGAACAAAAATATAAACTCAACATGTAAAGTGTTGGTCCCATGTTTCATGAGCTGAAATAAAAGATCCCAGAAATGTTCCATATGCACAAAAAACTTCTTCCTCTCAAATGTTGTGCACAAATGTGTTTACATCCCTGTTAGTGAGCATTTCTCCTTTGCCAAGATAATCCATCCACCTGACAGGTGTGGCATATCAAGAAGCTGAATAAACAACTTGATCCTTACACAGGTGCACCTTGTGCAGGGCACAATAAAAGGCCACTAAGATGTGCAGTTTTGTCACACAACACAATGCCACAGACGTGCAATTGGCATGTTGAATGCAGGATTGTCCACCAGAGTTGTTGCCAGATAATTGAACGTTCATTTCTTTACCATAAGCCACATCCAACGTTGTTTTAGAGAATTCTGCAGTACGTCCAACCGGCCTCACAAGCGCAGACCACGTGTAACCACGCCAGCCCAGGACCTCCACATCCGGCTTCTTCACTTGCAGGATTGTTTGAGACCAGCCACCCAGACAGCTGATGAAACTGAGGAGTATTTCTGTCTGTAATAAAGCCCATTTGTGGGGAAAAACTAATTCTGATTGTCTGAGCCTGGCTCCCCAGTGGGTGGGCCTGGCTCCCAAGTGGGTGGGCCCGTGCCCAGTCATGTGAAACCCATAGATTAGGGCCTAATGAATTCATTTCAATTGACTGATTTCCTTATATGAACTGTAACTCAGTAAAATCTTTAAAATTGTTGCATGTTGCATTTATATTTTTGCTCAGTATAATATTAATGTTGTTGAATCGTCAGTAAAACAAAGTAATAAGTAATCACAGTTCAACATTTTCTTGGGCTTTATTGCCATAACACCCAATATCCCTCCGGGCACAGACGTCAGTTCAAGTCTAGTTTTGATTTACATTTGGTTGAGTTGTCAACTAAGGTGAATTAAACGTGAAATCCAACAAAACAATTAATAATGTAATTGGATATAGGTTAAAAGTTGGGTGAAAAAAAGACGAAATACCCATTGGTTGATAATTTTTTGCAAATCCAATTAGTTTTCCACGTTGATTCTACGTCGTCACATAGGTTTTTGGGGTTGAAATTATTCAACCTGTTTTTGCCCAGTGGGGTGGAATAGAAGAGGAACAGCATTATTTCCAAGTGAAGGTGTGAATTGAAGCAAAGGTATTGCTAGGATGTAATAACAACATGCTGTTAAATGCTGTTGGAAGGCAATCAGTTGCCAACCAGACTGCAGAAAATAGTTCATGCAAGCTCCGCCTCAGCTATGAAAAAAAAAGTGTCTGCGCTACACACAGCTATATCGGTCCACTGATACAGGACTATTAAAGGCCCAGTGCACTACTTTTTTACTTATTTAGATTTTCAGAGGGTGCTACAGCACCCTCAGCACCCCTACTTCCCGCAGCTATGTCTTTAATGATCTGCTTCATGGGTCGATCTCTCAGACGGTTCACCTACCGACCATATAAATGAGGAAAGGAGCCAAGAATGTGTTGTGGAAAAGGACGCCAACATTTCAGACAGGCACAGGATGAAAGGGAACAACTGTCTCGGGCACCAACATGCTGACGAGCGAGGTAGTACAATGGCTAGAGGTGAGGGTACCCACAAGAAGAAATACTATAGTGTATGGTAGGAAGTCTGCAAAAACACTACAGTGAATACTGTAGTATTTATTGTAGTATACTGTAGTCTTTACAGTTTACTATAGTATAAATACTGTAGTAAAATAAAATGGTAGTATACACTAATAATGAATGTCGTGTTTTTGCCGACTGTAGTATACTGTAGTATTTATTGTAGTGTTTTTGCAGACTGTAGTTTATTTTATTATCTTTGACATACGGGGGAGAAAACCTACTGGAGAAATACTAAAACAGTACAATTTCTATAACCTGTAGTTAGTTAGGACTGGGTTCTGAACGGAGAGTTCAGAGCTTCTGCTCTTTTCTATAACCTGTTGGGAACACAATATATGGTCTGTACTTGGTATGTAGGTTTCTCACTCTCATGGGTGGCACAAATTGGGATATAGTGGAGGGGAATGGGCAGTGTATATGCAAATTAATTTCTGTACTATTTACCACAGTGTTTTTTGTGGATAATACTGTAGTATTTACTACAGTATTCTACAGTATACTGTAAAATGCTATACTAAGTACTACATAGTACAGTAGTAGTCCCATGTAGCTCAGTTGGTAGAGCATGGCGTTTGCAACGCCAGGGTTGTGGGTTCGATTCCCACGTGGGGCCAGTATAAAAATGTATGCACTCACTAACTGTACGTCGCTCTGGATAAGAGCGTCTGCTAAATGACTAAAATGTACAGTTTACTAAAGAATTATATAGTAAGTTCTATATATAGTATAATTTTTTTATATGGGTTATTAAACAGACCAAAGCCTCCAACTATAACCCCAAACACAAATTATTCCCCCACCCCCTCTACACACACCCATCAAGAACATCTATATGCCCCAGGGGGCAAATGTCCCAAGTATCAGCAAGCTGTGTGTGTGTGTGTGTGTGTGTGTAAGGTTCTTTCAATGAAGAGGTGGACAGCTATTACCTGAGGCGGGGTGGAATTCCTTAAATTGGAATGCAGTGCCCTAGGCAAATGGACATGGCTCAGGAATGCCTTTGACCTGCAGACATTGTGATGTGATGTGATTTGGTTAAAGAGAAAGCGTCACTGCATTCAAAGTGAGACTTTAAAGTACACTGAACGGCAAGGGTGGCACATATCAAAAGTGGTGAAGGTATGCCATTGTATTGAAATTTGGTTTCATAAATCCGGTGTAAATATCCTTAATGTAAGGATTTGTGGTGTGTTTTGTCTGAGTTCTCCTCTCATGATTGCCTCAAGCAAGCCTAACAAAGGACTATTGAGTATAGACCCATTGAAGTGCATCTGTCTACACAATTAAAGGAAATAGTATAGAAAATGGGGTGGGTTAACCGATATCAGTTATGCTTTCTTGAGATCTGTTCTACTATTAATCTGTTTCAGGGAATAGGCTCCTTTAAGATTGTTTACACATTTTACCAGTGTTGTAGTACTCGAGACCAGTGGCGGCTCCTGAAAAAATTCTCAGGGGGGGCAATTTTTCTGATGATTTAGGTGACCTACACACATTTTAAAAAAGATATGTCCAGCAACAACATGAAGACAGGGGCAGCATATAAGTCAATACTGATATACACATTACTTGCTTCAAAAAGGCCTCATGGTTGAATTGGAAATATGTGCACCTGAGCATAATTCACAACAAGCAAGCAGGAGCTTTTGATAGAGGCTACTGAAAACATTGATGCAAGTTATTGGTAATAAGACATTTTTATAGACTTCCATATTCTGCCCTCTTGTATAGATTTGTGAAAATGAACAGTGATAGACATTTTGCCTGAAAACAGAATTTGAAAATAATTTATAGAAAAGGTAAACACAGCTATCTGTATGGCTTTGTAAAAATGAACAACCATATTCTGGCCAATTGTATAGATTTGTAAATATGAACAACCATATTCTGGCCAATTGTATAGATTTGTAAAAATGAACATGAACAGATTTTTTTTATTTTTTTACTTTAAAAAAAATGAAAAATAACTATTTTAAACAACATCAACTGTGAACTGATTTGGGCGTGTGTGTGTTAAAGAGACAGACAGGGAGGGACAAAGAGAAAGAGAGGCTACATTACTTGTACTGAAACTGTTCTAGCTTGCTGCATGATCAAACTCAGCTGATGCGCATAGCAATGCACGTAATGGGCATTCTTGAAATGCTCACGCACCTTTTGCTGCACACCAGCCTTCTCTCCCCTCATCACACTGGCTCCATCGTAAGCTTGCGCAATGAGTTTGACTTTCTCGTCGTCGGCAAAAAGACCGTTCAGTCTCTCCAAAAGCACACTGGCGATTGAGACTGAGGTTGATTCCGAGATGGGAAGGAACTCAAAAAAGCGCTCCTGCACTTTGTGGTTGCTATCTATGTACCTCAGCACAAGCACCAGCTGTGTCTGTGTAGAAACGTCCGTGGTCTCGTCAGCTTGGATAGCTACGAAGTTCGCCGACTTGAACCTCCTCCACAATATGTTCCCTCATGACCGCTAGCATACACTCCAGTAGCTCGTTTTGAATGGTCTTTGATGTGCCCTTGAAAACTTTAACATTTTTAAGATGGTCATCAAACACCTCATCTAATTGTGCCACAAAGTTGACAAGTCCAAGAAAAATACCAGGGTTGGTGGAGCCCTCAGTTTCATCTTTGCCTCGCAAAGCTAGCCATCTTGACAGTAGTACGTGAATTGATTGACGCTGCTACCCGCTCTTTTCTTAGTTATGTTCATGGTTACTTATGTTACGTATGACGAAAGCGCGTAAGTGCAAGCCCTCCCGGAACCCATAGAGATTGTATTGAAAGCTCTGATATTTGAAGAAAAAAAAAGATTTTACATGAGAGTCTATGAGAGACTCCTGGGCGATTTTCAACCTGACTGAAATCGCCCCAAAAGGGGCGGGGCCATTTGAAGCACGACTTTAGCCTGATTGGACATTTAGTGGCAGATCAGACGTCTAGATTAGAACACTGATAACTACTGTTGCCGTGATATAATTGATTAGAAAAAAAAGCCCTTCCTTTTCCCGTTTGGCAGTGCGTCGCCCATATCGCCCTAATGAACACACCGCCCCTGCTCGAGACCACATATTGAGTGTCTCGGTCTTGTCTCTGTGTCGAATACATTCGTACTCGGTCTTGACTCTGTCTCGTACAGTGAGGACTCATAATTTCTTCCAGAGACCAGCCGAGTCTTCACTGACATTTTCAACCTCTCCCTGACCAAGTCTGTAATACCAACATGTTTCAAGCAGACCACCATAGTCTCTGTGCCCAAGAAAGCGAAGGTAACCTGCCTAAATTACTATTGCCCCGTAGAACTCACGTCGGTAGCCATGAAGTGCTTTGAAAGGCTGGTCATAGCTCACATCAACACCATCATTCCGGAAAACCGAGACCCACTCCAATTCGCATACCGCCCCAACAGATCCACAGATGACGCAATCTCAATCGCACTCCACACTGCCCTTTCCCACCTGGACAAAAGGAACACCTATGTGAGAATGCTGTTCATTGACTACAGCTCAGCGTTCAACACAATAGTGCCTACAAAGCTCATCACTAAGCTAAGGACCTTGGGAATAAACACCTCCCTCCGCAACATGATCCTGGACTTCCTGACGGGCCAACCCCAGGTGGTAAGGGTAGGCAACAACACATCTGCCACGCTGATCCTCAACATGGGGGCCCCTCAGGGGTGCGTGCTTAGTCCCCTCCTGTACTCCCTGCTCACCCACGACCGCGTGGCCAAGCACGACTCCAACACCATCATTAAGTTTGCTGACGACACAACAGTGGTAGGCCTGATCACCGACAACGATGAGACAGCCTATAGGGAGGAGGTCAGAGACCTGGCAGTGTGCTGCCAGGGCAAAAACCTCTCCCTCAACGTGAGCAAGACAAAGGAGCTGATCGTGGACTACAGCAAAAGGAGGGCCGAACACGCCCCCATTCACATCGATGGGGCTGTAGTGGAGCGGGTCGAGAGTTTCAAGTTCCTTGGTGTCCACATCACCAACAAACTATCATAGTCCAAACATACCAAGACAGTCGTGAAGAGGGCACGACAACACCTTTTCCCCCTTAGGAGACTGAAAAGATTTGGCATGGGTCCCCAGATCTTCAAAAAGTTATACAGCTGCACCATCGAGAGCATCATGACCGGTTGCAGCACCACCTGGTATGGCAACTGCTAAGCATCCGACTGTAAGGCGCTACAGAGGGTAGTGCGTATGGCCCAGTAAATCACTGGGGCCAAGCTTCCTGCCATCCAGGACCTATATACTAGGCGGTGTCAGAGGAAGGCCCAAGAAATTGTCGAAGATTCCAGTCACCCAAGTCATAGACTGTTCTCTCTTCTACCGCACGGCAAGGAGTACCGGAGTGCCAAGTCTAGGTCCAAAAGGCTCCTCAACAGCTTCTACCCCCAAGTCCCGTATAGCTCAGTTGGTAGAACATGGCGTTTGCAACGCCAGGGTTGTGGGTTCGTTTCCCACAGGGGACCAGTATGAAGAAAAAAAAATGTATGCACTCACTAACTGTAAGTCGCTCTGGATAAGAGCGTCTGCTAAATGACTAAAATGTAAGCCATAAGACTGTTGAACAATTAATCAAATGGCCACCCAGACTATTTATATTGACACCCCCCCCCCACCCCCCTTTGTTTTTACACTGCTGCTACTCGCTGTTTATTATCTATGCATAGTCACTTTACCCCTACCTACAGTGGGGGGGAAAAGTATTTAGTCAGCCACCAATTGTGCAAGTTCTCCCTCTTAAAAAGATGAGAGAGGCCTGTAATTTTCATCATAGGTACATGTCAACTATGACAGACAAATGAGAAAGAAAAATCCAGAAAATCACATTGTAGGATTTTTTATGAATTTATTTGCAAATTATGGTGGAAAATAAGTATTTGGTCACCTACAAACAAGCAAGATTTCTGGCTCTCACAGACCTGTAACTTCTTCTTTAAGAGGCTCCTCTGATTTTGAGTGAAAACCTCCTTCCATCAGCAAGGGCATTGAAGGTGAAACGTGGCTGGGTCTTTCAGCATGACAATGATCCCAAACACACCGCCCGGGCAACGAAGGAGTGGCTTCGTAAGAAGCATTTCAAGGTCCTGGAGTGGCCTAGCCAGTCTCCAGATCTCAACCCCATAGAAAATCTTTGGAGGGAGTTGAAAGTCCGTGTTGCCCAGCGACAGCCCCAAAACATCACTGCTCTAGAGGAGATCTGCATGGAGGAATGGGACAAAATACCAGCAACAGTGTGTGAAAACCTTGTGAAGACTTACAGAAAACATTTGACCTGTGTCATTGCCAACAAAGAGTATATAACAAAATATTGAGAAACTTTTGTTATTGACCAAATACTTATTTTCCACCATTTGCAAATAGCATTTCACATTTAGCACACAAAGTAACCGGTGATCTAAAGTTTAAAGTGGAAGAAAGATAGAAAACAAACAGACAATCATAATATCAGGCAAAAATATAAAATTCCCAGTTTATGCTACAAAACCAACTTCATAAGAGGTTTTAAAAATAGGTTATATTTGACTCAACGTTCCATGACGTACACTAAGGCATTGTTGGCAGAATAGATGGATGCAGTTCAATGCATGATTGATATAATTCACCAATACATTTCTTGGTAGTCCAAAAAATATTGCTATCAGGTTGTAAATCACAGCTGGCCTGGTACATTGTTTGCTGCCTCCATTCAGGATGCACTGTTTCAGTTTCAATTACTCAATTTTCTGGACAAAAACGGATGAATGTAACTAGAGCTCCGAGACAGGATAGTGTCGAGGCACAGATCTGGGGAAGGGTACCAAAACATTTCTGCAGCATTGAAGGTCCCAAAAAACACAGTGGCCTTCATAATTCCTAAAAGGAGGAAGTTTGGAACAACCAAGTCTCTTCCTGGAGCTGGCCGCCCGGCCAAACTGAGCAATCGGGGGAGAAGGGCCTTGGTCAGGGAGGTGACTAAGAACCTCTGACAGAGCTCCAGAGTTCATCTGTGGCGATGGGAGAATGTTCCAGAAGGACAGTCCTCTCTGCAGCACTCCACCAATCAGGCCTTTATGGTAGAGTGGCCAGACGGAAGCCACTCCTCAGTAAAAGACACATGACAGCCCGCTTGGAGTTTGCCAAAAGGCACCTAAAGGACTCTCAGACCATGAGAAAGAAGATTGTCTGGTCTGATGAAACCAAGATGGAACTCTTTGACCTGAATGCCAAGCGTCACGTCTGGAGGAAACCTGGCACCATCGCTATGGTGAAGCATGGTGGTGGCAGCATTATGCTGTGGGCAGTGGCGGCTCCTGAAAAAATTCTCAGGGGGGGCAATTTTTCTGATGATTTAGGTGACCTACACACATTTTAAAAAAGATATGTCCAGCAACAACATGAAGACAGGGGCAGCATATAAGTCAATACCAGAAGCATTTATTGACTGATCTCAAAAGTGTTGGCTTACCAGGGTTGGTGGAGCCCTCAGTTTCATCTTTGCCTCGCAAAGCTAACTCAAACTGGTGGTGGCAGAGAACGCCTTTGGTATTGTCCCATAGCACAAATCAAGAGTCCTATTTTTCCTAGTGTGACATTTCACATACTGATGGTATGTGCGCAAGACTTTGTGCAAGGTACAGTTGT
Source organism: Coregonus clupeaformis (assembly GCF_020615455.1). Taxonomy (NCBI): domain Eukaryota; kingdom Metazoa; phylum Chordata; class Actinopteri; order Salmoniformes; family Salmonidae; genus Coregonus; species Coregonus clupeaformis. The sequence continues at coordinate 3,899,323 of NC_059209.1, forward strand.
TAAAATCCCCTAAAATAAATGTGGGTGCGTCGGGGTAGATGGATTCCAGTTTCTGTGACAGATTATAAATAATCTCTGATGCCTTTGTTATATTAGCTTTTGGTTGAATGTACACAACGGTAACAAACAATTGGGGGAACTCACGGGGCAGATAGTAAGGTCGCAGTGACACAGAAAGCAGTTCAATGTCGGGGGTACAGAGTCGCTCTCTTACCAGGATCGATTTACACCACTGGTCCCTGACAGACGCCCCCGCCGTGAAGTTTCCCTGTGACTGTCAGATCGCGGTCCGCTCTGACCAGGGTGAAGCCGGCCGGCTCCACTTCTCTGTCCGGGGACTCTGTCATCCAGCCAAGTCTCAGTAAATGCCAGCAAACAGGCCTCCCGATATTCGTGTTGGAAGCGCAGATTCGCTGACAACTCATCCGCTTTCCCCCTCAGTGACTGGGCATTAATCAGCAAGGTGGTGGGTAAGGGAAGTTTGTTCTTAATTTTTTTAAGTCGTTGTCTGATTCCCCGCGTTTTCCACGTTTGCATTTGGGTTTGTAATCCACTCGCAGACAATCAGGTATTAGATGGGCCATTGGGATATCCATCGCGTTGGTATTTGAGTTGCATTGTAGTAAAAACTCCCTGCTGTATTGGATTCCGCTGCCAGCAGCGTTTTCATTATTTAGTCCGTTCGTAGCGGGTATGTACACGATCAACAAGATCAGTCCAACACCCCACCACTGGAAATCCATGGTTGGCAGAATGTTTGTAAACTAAGTGTACAAATTAAAAACATAAAATAACGCCACTAAGTGTACAAATTAAAAACATAAGATTAAAAACATAAGATAACGCCACACCAAACGTCACACACACTGCAGGTCGCAACAGAGACGCTGCTACCCGCTCTTTTCTTAGTTACGTTCATGGTTATGTTACGTATGACGAAAGCGCGTAAGTGCAAGCCCTCAGAAACCCATAGAGATTGTATTGAAAGCTCTGATATTTGAAAAAAATAGATTTTACATGGGAGTCTATGACAGACTTCTGGGCGATTTTCAACCTGACTGAAATCGCCCCCAAAAGGGGGGGGGGGCCATTTGAAGCACGACTTTAGCCTGATTGGACATTTAGTGGCACTGTGGCAGATCAGACGTCTAGATTACAACACTGATAACTACTGTTGCCGTGATATAATTGATTAGAAAAAAAATCCCTTCCTTTTCCCGTTTGGCAGTGCGTCGCCCATATCGCCCTAATGAACACACCGCCCCTGGCTGTGGGGATGTTCTTCAGTGGCAGGGACTGGGAGACTAGTCAGAATCAAGGGAAAGATTAACAGAGCAAAGTACAGAGCGATCCTTGATAAAAACCTGCTCCAGAGCGCTCAGGACCTCAGACTGGGGTGAAGGTTCACCTTCCAACAGGACAATAACCCTAAGCACACAGCCAAAACAACGCAGGAGTGGCTTCGGGACAAGTCTCTGAATGTCCTTGACTTGACCCCGATCGAACATCTCTGGAGAGACCTGGGAAAAAAGGTCTGAATACTTATGTAAAAGTGATACTTCTGTCTTAAACAAATCTAAACACCTGTTTTTGCTTTGACATTATGGGGTATTGTGTATAGATTGATGAGGGGGAAAACTATTTAATCAATTTTAGAATAAGGCTGTATTGTGACAAAATGTGGAAAAAGTCAAGGGTTCTGAATACTTTCCGAATGCACTGTATGTAGCAAACTAAAAACACAGAGCCTAACATTAGCTAGACAGCTATCTGCTAGGAGGACGTCATGTCATGCCATTGGAGGAGTGGGTGAGTGACTGACCTTTTCCCCCTCATATCGTTTTTCGGTGGCTATACACAGCTAGAGATGCAGCTGTTATTTGGTTAGCTAGCAAGAACTTGAACGACTGTTATCCAGTTAGCATATCTGTTGCGTTCGCAAATTCACTATCATTATCTACTCCGTTTTCAGAACTACTGAATTTACGAATGTGCAACACCCGCTGAATATGACCGGTGTCAGTAAACATGGGCAAAAAAAGTAATAGTTAGTCAAGGACTCTCTAGATAACATGTAAACAGCCTAACCAGCTCTGCTACGGCGAGTAAAATGGTCAGAGTGAGGTGCTCCCTCATTTGTGTCTGGAAGTAGCTAGCTTTAGCTAGTTAGCTTGGGTGCTTGGTTGGGACGAGGAGGCTACAATTCCCCATCGTTTATCGGTGCAATTTTGATTGCCAACTAGTTGAAAAGGTTTGAGTGGGTTTATCTAATTTTCCTTCTTTAGATTTTAGCTCATCTTGCTCTGGCTAGCATTAGTTGTTGATCTTGTTGTTGTTGATGTGCATAACTGAGGGAGAGAGAGCCTACCTCTTCATGGTTGTTTGATCAATAGGACTGTAAAGTTCCCAAATGGAAGAGGACCCCTGCGGTGTTTACATATTTGCAGAAATCCATTCAGGTGTATTTTCTGGCTTTTGGCGAATGCGTTCTAATGATCTAAAGTCGCGCTGTTGCAACTTCCTGTAAACACACAGTAAGGTTCAAAGTGAATGATGGCAGGCCCGTGTGGTAAATGGCTTGTTTGTAAAAAGGCCTACTGTAGCTCTGATCGGCTATAGCGCACCGCATTCTCTCAACCAGCTTCATGAGGAATGCTTTTCCAACAGTCTTGAAGGAATACCCACATATGCTGAGCACTTGTTGGCTGCTTTTCCTTCACTCTGCGGTCCAACACATCCCAAACCATCTCAATTGGGTTAAGGTCAGGTGATTGTGGAGGCCAGGTCATGTGATGCAGCAATCCATCGCTCTCCTTCTTGGTCAAATAGCCCTTATACAGCCTGGAGGTGTGTTTTGGGTCATTGTCCTGTAGAAGAACAAATGATAGTCCCACTAAATGCAAACCAGATGTGATCGCTGCAGAATACTGTGGTAGCCATGCTGGTTAAGTGTACCTTGAATTCTAAATAAATTACTGACAGTGTCACCAGCAAAGCACCTCCTCCATGCTTCACGGTGGGAACTACACATGCGGAGATCATCTGTTCACCTACTCTGCGTCTCACAAAGACACGGCGGTTGGAAACAAAAATCTCAAATTTGGTCTAATCAGACCAAAGGACAGATTTCCACCGGTCAAATGTCCATTGCTCTTCATCTTGTCTCTTCTTCTTATTGGTGTCCTTTAGTAGTGGTTTCTTTGCAGCAATTCGACCATGAAGGCCTGATTCACACAATCTCATCTGAATAGTTGATGTTGAGATGTGTCTGTTACTTGAACTCTGTGAAGCATTTATTTGGGCTGTGATCTGAGGTGCAGTTAACTCTAATGAATTTATCCTCCGCAGCAGAGGTAAATCTGGGTCTTCCTTTCCTGTGGCGGTCCTCATGAGAGCCAGTTCATCACTTGAAGAAACGTTCAAAATTCTTGAAATTTTCCGGATTGACTGACCTTCATATTCTTAACATAATGATGGACTGTCATTTCTCTTTGCTTATTTGAGCTGTTCTTGCTATAATATGGACTTGGAATTTTACCAAATAGGGCTATCTTCTGTACAGTGAGGAAAAAAAGTATTTGATCCCCTGCTGATTTTGTATGTTTGCCCACTGACAAAGAAATGATCAGTCTATAATTTTAATGGTAGGTTTATTTGAACAGTGAGAGACAGAATAACAACAACAAATCCAGAAAAAAGCATGTAAAAAATGTTATAAATTGATTTGCATTTTAATGAGGGAAATAAGTATTTGACCCCCTCTCAATCAGAGAGATTTCTGGCTCCCAGGTGTCTTTTATACAGGTAACGAGCTGAGATTAGGAGCACACTCTTAAAGGGAGTGCTCCTAATCTCAGCTTGTTACCTGCATAAAAGACACCTGTCCTCAGAAGCAATCAATCAATCAGATTCCAAACTCTCCACCATGGCCAAGACCAAAGAGCTCTCCAAGGATGTCAGGGACAAGATTGTAGACCTACACAAGGCTGGAATGGGCTACAAGACCATCACCAAGCAGCTTGGTGAGAAGGTGACAACAGTTGGTGTGATTATTCGCAAATGGAAGAAACACAAAAGAACTGTCAATCTCCCTCGGCCTGGGGCTCCATGCAAGATCTCACCTCGTGGAGTTGCAATGATCATGAGAACGGTGAGGAATCAGGCCAGAACTACACGGGAGGATCTTGTCAATGATCTCAAGGCAGCTGGGACCATAGTCACCAAGAAAACAATTAGTAACACACTACGCTGTGAAGGACTGAAATCCTGCAGCGCCCGCAAGATCCCCCTGCTCAAGAAAGCATATATACAGGCCCTGAAGTTTGCCAATGAACATCTGAATGATTCAGAGGAGAACTGGGTGAAAGTGTTGTGGTCAGATGAGACCAAAATCGAGCTCTTTGGCATCAACTCAACTCGCCGTGTTTGGAGGAGGAGGAATGCTGCCTATGACCCCAAGAACACCATCCCCACCGTCAAACATGGAGGTGGAAACATTATGCTTTGGGGGTGTTTTTCTGCTAAGGGGACAGGACAACTTCACCACATCAAAGGGATGATGGACGGGGCCATATACCGTCAAATCTTGGGTGAGAACCTCCTTCCCTCAGCCAGGGCATTGAAAATGGGTCGTGGATGGGTATTCCAGCATGACAATGACCCAAAACACACGGCCAAGGCAACAAAGGAGTGGCTCAAGAAGAAGCACATTAAGGTCCTGGAGTGGCCTAGCCAGTCTCCAGACCTTAATCCCATAGGAAATCTGTGGAGGGAGCTGAAGGTTCGAGTTGCCAAACGTCAGCCTCAAAACCTTAATGACTTGGAGAAGATCGGCAAAGAGGAGTGGAACAAAAAACCCTCCTGAGATGTGTGCAAACCTGGTGGCCAACTACAAGAAACGTCTGACCTCTGTGATTGCCAACAAGGGTTTTGCCACCAAGTACTAAGTCATGTTTTGCAGAGGGGTCAAATACTTATTTCCCTCATTAAAATGTAAATTAATTAATAACGTTTTTGACTTGCATTTTCTGGATTTTTTTGTTGTTATTCTGTCTCTCACTGTTCAAATAAATCTACCATTAAAATTAAAGACTGTTCATGTCTTTGTCAGTTGGCAAACGTACAAAATCAGCAGGGGATCAAATACTTTTTTCCCTCACTGTATACCACCACTACCTTGTCACAACACAACTGATTGGCTCAAACGCATTAATAAGGAAAGAAATTCCACAAATTAACTTTTAACAAGGCACACCGGTTAATTGAAATGCATTCCAGGTGACTACCTCATGAAGCTGGTTGAGAGAATGCCAAGAGTGTGCAAAGCTGTCATCAAGGCAAGGGGTGGCTAGTTTGAAGAATCTCAAATATAAAATATATTTTGATTTGTTTAACACTTTTTTGGTTACTACATGATGCCATATGTGTTATTTTATAGTTTTGATGTCTTCACTATTATTCTACAATGTAGAAAATAGTACAAATAAAGAAAACCCTGGAATGAGTAGGTGTGTCCAAACTTTTGACTGGTACTGTAGGTATTCCCAAACATTCTAAGAATTTATGAAAATTTGAAAATGGCCATATCTACGTGGTCGCTTGTCAGAAAATATTTTTTAAAAAGTCATTCTTCATGGGGGTGTATATGAACAGATTTTAATAACATTTCATGTTGCTAAAATGCTGTCAGTTCCACATACATATGTTATTTTCAAAGAGATGACTAACAACAGTAAGTGCGCTGCAATAAAAAACACAGTTCCACTCACCAGATGATGATCATTTGAAACTTAATTTCTTATTGAAAGTTATTTTTGAAAAAAGAGAAGCTAACAAATTAGCAACAACATCCTCTTTGATAACACCTGCTGCAGCCGCTGCAATCTAGCCGACAACAAAAACTAGCTAGCTAGACCGTGGGATAACTACTGCTCGCTCTTGCTCAGTGACCTGTTGGCCTTCAAGAAGGCAGAAGTTTCCATAAGTTGTTGTAAAAACGGTCCCACCCATTAAGTCAAAATGTGATTGGTTGATTCCACTGTCACTCCAAAATGTTGCCCTAATACAGTTGAATGTGTGGCTCAGTTGGTAGAGAAAGACGCTTGCAACGTCAGGGTTGTGGGTTCGATTCCCACGGGGGACCAGTATGAAAAATGTATGCACTGACTACTGTAAGACGCTCTGGATAAGAGTGTCTGCTAAATGTCTATAATGAATGGCAGATGCCTTTATCTAGCTTCTGATGGCCTAGCCAATGGCTGACTTAGCTAGCTAGATGTATAGTTGAAGTCGAAAGTTTACATACACTTAGGTCGGAGTCATTAAAACTCATTTTTCAACCACTCCACAAATTTCTTGTTAACAAACTATAGTTTTGGCAAGTCGGTTAAGACACTACTTTGTGCATGACAAGTAATTTTTCAAACAATTGATTACAGACAGATCATTTCACTTATAATTCACTGTATCACAATTACAGTGGGTCAGACGTTTACATACACTAAGATGACTGTGCCTTTAAACAGCTTGGAAAATTCAGGAAAATGATGTCATGGCTTTAGAAGCTTCTGATAGGCTAATTGACATAATTTGAGTCAATTGGAGGTCTACCTGTGGATGTATTTCAAAGCCTACCTTTAAACTCAGTGCCTCTTTGCTTGAAATCATGGGAAAATGAAAAGAAATCAGCCAAGACCTCAGAAAAAAAATTGTAGACCTCCACAAGTTTGGTTCATCCTTGGGAGCAATTTCCAAATGCCTGAAGGTACCACGTTCATCTGTACAAACAATAGTACGCAAGTATAAACACCATAGGACCCCGCAGCCGTCATACCGCTCAGGAAGGAGACGCGTTCTGTCTCCTAGAGATGAACGTACTTTTATGCGAAAAGTGCAAATCAATCCCAGAACAACAGCAAAGGACCTTGTGAAGATGCTGGAGGAAACAGGTACAAAAGTATCTATACCCACAGTAAAAAGAGTCCTATATCGACATAACATGAAAGGCCGCTCAGCAAGGAAGAAGCCACTGCTCCAAAACCGCCATAAAAAAGCCAGACTACGGTTTGCAACTGCACATGGGGACAAAGATCGTACTTTTTGGAGAAATGTCCTCTGGTCTGATGAAACAAAAATAGAACTGTTTGGCCATAATGACCATCATTATGTTTGGAGGAAAAAGGGGGTTCTTGCAAGCCGAAGAACACCATCCCAACCGTGAAGCACGGGGTGGCAGCATCATTCTGTGGGGGTGCTTTGCTGCAGGAGGGACTTGTGCACTTCACAAAATAGATGGCATCATGAGGAAGGAAAATGATGTGGATATATTGAAGTAACAACTCAAGACATCAGTCAGGAAGTTAAAGATATGTCGCAAATGGGTCTTCCAAATCGACAATGACCCCAAGCACACTTCCAAAGTTGTGGCAAAATGGCTTAAGGACAACAAAGTCAAGGTATTGGAGTGGCCATCATAAAGCCCTGACCTCAATCCTATAGAACATTTGTGGGCAGAACTGAAAAAGCATGTGCGAGCAAGGAGGCCTACAAACCTGACTCAGTTACACCAACTCTGTCAGGAGGAATGGGCCAAAGTTCACCCAACTTATTGTGGGAAGCTTGTGGAAGGCTACCCGAAATGTTTGACCCAAGTTAAACAATTTAAAGGCAATGCTACCAAATACTAATTGAGTGTATGTAAACTTCTGACCCACTGGGAATGTGATGAAATAAATAAAAGCTGAAATAAATCATTCTCTCTACTATTATTCTGACATTTCACATTCTTAAAATAAAGTGGTGATCCTAACTGACCTAAGACAAGGAACTTTTACTAGGATTAAATGTCAGGAATTGGGAAAAACTGAGATTAAATGTATTTGGCTAAGGTGTACAGTGGGGAAAAAAAGTATTTAGTCAGCCACCAATTGTGCAAGTTCTCCCACTTAAAAAGATGAGAGAGGCCTGTAATTTTCATCATAGGTACACGTCAACTATGACAGACAAATTGAGAAAAAAAAATCCAGAAAATCCCAAGATTTCTGGCTCTCACAGACATGTAACTTCTTCTTTAAGAGGCTCCTCTGTCCTCCACTCGTTACCTGTATTAATGGCACCTGTTTGAACTTGTTATCAGTATAAAAGACACCTGTCCACAACCTCAAACAGTCACACTCCAAACTCCACAATGGCCAAGACCAAAGAGCTGTCAAAGGACACCAAAAACAAAATTGTAGACCTGCACCAGGCTGGGAAGACTGAATCTGCAATAGGTAAGCAGCTTGGTTTGAAGAAATCAACTGTGGGAGCAATTATTAGGTAATGGAAGACATACAAGACCACTGATAATCTCCCTCGATCTGGGGCTCCACGCAAGATCTCACCCCGTGGGGTCAAAATGATCACAAGAACGGTGAGCAAAAATCCCAGAACCACACGGGGGGACCTAGTGAATGACCTGCAGAGAGCTGGGACCAAAGTAACAAAGCCTACCATCAGTAACACACTACGCCGCCAGGGACTCAAATCCTGCAGTGCGAGACGTGTCCCCCTGCTTAAGCCAGTACATGTCCAGGCCCGTCTGAAGTGCATGTGGATGATCCAGAAGAGGATTGGGAGAATGTCATACCAAATGAATGAAACCAAAATATAACTTTTTGGTAAAAACTCAACTCGTCATGTTTGGAGGACAAAGAATGCTGAGTTGCATCCAAAGAACACCATACCTACTGTGAAGCATGGGGTTGGAAACATCATGCTTTGGGGCTGTTTTTCTGCAAAGGGACCAGGACGACTAATCCGTGTAAAGGAAAGAATGAATGGGGCCATGTATCGTGAGATTTTGAGTGAAATCCTCCTTCCATCAGCAAGGGCATTGAAGATGAAACGTGGCTGGGTCTTTCAGCATGACAATGATCCCAAACACACCGCCCGGGCAACGAAGGAGTGGCTTCGTAAGAAGCATTTCAAGGTCCTGGAGTGGCCTAGCCAGTCTCCAGATCTCAACCCCATAGAAAATCTTTGGAGGGAGTTGAAAGTCTGTGTTTCCCAGCGACAGCCCAAAACATCACTGCTCTAGAGGAGATCTGCATGGAGGAATGGGCCAAAATACCAGCAACAGTGTGTGAAAACCTTGTGAAGACTTACAGAAAACGTTTGACCTGTGTCATTGCCAACAAAGGGTAAATAACAAAGTATTGAGAAACTTTTGTTATTGACCAAATACTTATTTTCCACCATCATATGCCAATAAATTCATAAGAAATCCTACAATGTGATTTTCTGGATTTTTTTTTCTCATTTTGTCTGTCATAGTTGATGTGTACCTATGATGAAAATTACAGGCCTCTCTCATCTTTTTAAGTGGGAGAACTTGCACAATTGGTGGCTGACTAAATACTTTTTTCCCCCACTGTATGTAAACTTCCGACTTCAGCTGTATCTCCCCAGAGACCAGCAAAGAAAAATCCTGATTGGATTTATTTTTTCTCTTCAGTGTTAACCCTTTCCTTTCCAACAAAAACTGAAGACATTGAATCAGAACATCATTGAACATAATATAATTATCATTATTTTATAAACTCTTAGCCCTTCTCTGAAGACGTAGAAGACCCATTTTTCTCCACTGTGTTTGGCCTAGTAATAATTTGTTGAGTGGCTCTATTTTCCTTCAGCATGCATTTTTTCACTATTCTGAATGTCTAAAGAATCCATATGTTGTTCTGAAATATGAACACAGAAATACTGGAAATGTTGAACTCTTAATATGGTGTTGATTTTACAAAAATACAATCATGGTCTTGAATTGGATTCACATTTTTCTGGTCTTGACTCGGTCTCGGACCCCTTGTCCCACTCCCGGTCTCGGTCTTGACTATGACTCGATTTGCTCCGGTCTTGGTCTTGAATTGGTCTCGCTTTTGGTGGTCTCGTACACAACAATGCATTTTACTGCTCAAGATTAACTGTAATCCAAACACACAACAGTATGTGTGGCTTTTTAAAATGAGCATTGGCGCTAGGGCATTGGCACTTGACTAAAAAAGGATCATGACTCAGCCTTTCGGCATTTGTCAGCCATTCCTGAGTTCTCGTGGCAGTCTAATTAGTAGGACAAGCACCTGACGTAAGGATAAGTCATCTCCGATACATTGCCAGCTGGGGAGGAATAGCAGAGCAATTGGGACTGGGGAATGAGGGAATGGGAAGAGGAGGGTTGTCAAACTACTGCCAGATAAGATTTCCCATTCAAACTGTCAATTATACAGTTCAAAAATATAAACGCAACATGCAACAATTTTGCTGAGTTACAGTTCATTTAAGGAAATCAGTCAATTGAAATAAATTCATTAGGCCCTAATCTATGGATGTCACATGACTGGGCAGGGGCGCAGCCATGGGTGGGCCACAAAAGGGCTTTATTGCAGACAGAAATACTCCTCAGCACCCCCCCAGATGTGGTGGTCCTGGGCTGGCGTGGTTACATGTGGTCTGCGGTTGTGAGGCCGGTTGGACGTACTGCCAAATTCTCGAAAATGACGGCGGTGTCTTATGGTAGAGAAATTAACATTACATTTTCTGGCAACAGCTTTGGTGGACATTCCTGCAGTCAGCATGCTCCCTCAAAACTTGAGACATCTGCGGCATTGTGTTGTGACAAAACTGCACATTTTAGATTTGACCTATTATTGTCCCCAGCACAAGGTGCATCTGTGTAATGATCATGCTGTTTAATCTGTTTCTTGATTTGCCACACCTTTCAGGTGGATGGATTATCTTGACAAATGATAAAATGCTCACTAACAGGGATGTAAACAAATTTGTGGACAAAATTGAGAAATAAACTTTTTGTATGTGTAGAACATTTCTGGGATCTTTTATTTCAGCTCATGAAACATGGGACCAACACTTTACATGTTGCGTTTATATTTTTGTTCAGTTTAGTTTCCTTTACAAAATAATTTGTAGCATACATGTCATTCAAGATTCTAAACTGAAAGACACAGTGATTAACTAAAATGACTTGAGTGAACTTGGTTCCCCTCCCAATACACTTCCCTATTTTCCCCACATGGACTACAGAGAGGGGCATCTTGTGTTCATGCGTTTGCCCATTAAGGCCCCCACAGACTACAATTTTAGCCGTTTTATTCCATCATTTTGCCGTCCCAGACTAAATTACCACGTTGTGGGCACATTCTTAGGTGGCAAACGATTGTCAGACGTCTTGGCTTGTTCAGTGTGACAGGAGCCGTGCGAATACCCATACTTGCATCCTAAATAGTAGGCCGTTTGAGAATGCTAAAAAATTAAGTTGAATAGTATGCAACATTTTGAAAATCGAGTATACTTTAAATGCCCGGATGTCATACTCATTTAGGCTTTGACAACAGCTGATCATTAGATATGGGGATGTGCTACCGATACCAACGTGTAGCGGGAAACAACGCAATCGCGCATGATGCATTCTCAGTATGCCAAAATATGTTTTATTGGATGTGATTTTTTACAAATCTACTATGGTTTAAATGCCAGGATGTTATACTCATTTCGGCTCTTCATCTAGTATAATTCGATGCACACTTTTCCACAATGCATTGGAAGAGGTGGGCTGCGAGTGATAGACCCTAGTTTTCTTCAAGTAGCCAAACAACAAAACTAGCCTACTTATTTGGGAAGATGCCAAAAAGCGAAGCTCCTGTGGTGGTGTTCAAATGTAGGCTAAGTAGTTTTTGTTCTCCTTAAAATGACCATGATTATTGCATCATAGGCTACATCTTTAAAAACATAATTATTTTTTCTTATTTTCCCAAAGTGGATTTCTGTTTTCTCATTAAATTGTTTCTTGTTCTCGTGGCCTTCAGAGCTTTTAAACTAAATACTAAACCATCTTTTGATTTTTCTGAATGTGTCGGCACCGGGAACTCGGGATGTGGCTGTGTTGTTGTCATGTTAATCAAGCCATTTGATTTGAACATATGGATTGGTTTAGTTTTTTAGGCTATCTATTTAATTTATGGATCAAGCCTCAGCTGTCATTCTGATCTCGTTCCCAATGATCAGTGCTTTAGTATGTTGCTGTTCAGCAGTTCGGAATTTGCCATGCAGCCAACTATACGTTTTTCTGTGCAATACCCTTTAGATTTGAACAGTTGGTGTGTACTAGGCCATTTGATTTAATGTATACACACCACAGCACTTTGGTTTCTCAAAATATGTTGAATTCAAACGAAATTATACATTTCTGTCTTCAGTCCTTTTTAAATAGGATAGACGGGCTATATGCGCTACAGTTTAGGTAGAATGTGAGACTGGTTATAGTCAGACAGTAGGACTAAAACTCCATTGAGTTTAGATAAATTAATGAAGTTGGAAATGAGCCATTGTCAGGCTGGTAAATGTGATGCAGGTCTGTTGAATTGAGATTTTTTTTTTTTTTTTACTCACTCGGCCCCGCCCCACCTACTCAGCCAGTCAGGAGCCACGGCATACTGCATACTTTTTACTAAACAGTACGTGCTAAATAGTACGCGATGATTAGTACATAGTATGCAGTACGGGTATTCGGACAGGGCCAGGGTATTGGTTTGCTGATTAATTACCACTACGTGCGGTCATACGCTCTGACAAAGTTCTGGCAGTGTTTGAAATGTTGAGCCTTCATTGTATTGTGTGGCTGGTATTATGAGACGATCCCTGCGACTGACCAATAGGAACACGGCCGGCAATGACACCATGTTGGTTTCTCGAAACGCCACCAACAGCTTGATATTTTGATGCCATGCTCGAGACACCCGGCTGACGTAGCGTCGCAAGCCAAATCGCATAATGTGCCGACAGAACTGAAGCAAAATCGTACAATCTGGCCAAGGCCCGGTTTCCCAAAAGCATTGTTGAAGTTGCTATTGAGAACAATCATTTACAGACTGCCTCAGACCACTCATAGAACAGCTAAGTGCATCGTTAGATAATTTTCTGCCCTTCCACGTAATTTTATGCGATCTCCGCTAAACATAAACGAGATGGTCTCTCTGTGACGCCGATAACTTCAGAACAAAAGTTGACAAGTAAAAAGGTTGCCAATGTCTCTAGAATTCTTACAAAACAACCTAAATGATAAAAATAGGCTTCAAATGAAAAGAGATTACTGCATAAAAATAATATAGCAGGCTACAAGCCCAATTAAGACGCATGTTATGTCGGACGTTGTAGAAATGATGCATCGTTTTGTTTTTTTTACCTCGTAAGCCTATGTTCTATCGGGAAACCGGGCCCAGGTTGTCGCACAGTCTGATGTAATAATCATAAGACAATCTGACATCCAGTGTGGGAAGGCCTTAAGCAGATCATGCAGCGTGCGCATGGCTCTGTGCAGTAAACCTAAGCAGACAGTGAAATTGAGCTTTGACCTTAAAATTAAAAAGGTTGGCGAAAGGCCAGCTAGCACACGAGGCTGCTAGAATTTCCGTGTGAAAGTGTGGTCTGTGTAATAAACACAGGCTAGCCATGCTCATGGCTAATGCAAATTACGTTCTCATTTCAAGGTAGGACACGTGACTCCAGTCATACGTGATTTATAAAAATGTATTTGTGAGATCAATACATTCTTAAATACATTTGAGAATTATGTACAAAACATACAAAAACAAAGCATTTTAAGTTAAGGTAGACAACTGTGCAGAACCTTTCATCAATAAAAATAAAATACAAAAAATGTATAACCACTGGAAAGTTCAAGCGAGGCAGTGAAAACAAAAAAGATTACTTTACGATTCTAGTCCAGGTGTGGCGCCGATAACTGTGCTAACGTGTCATTTTTGCGTTTGCATGCAACGCCACAAATATACACAGGAAGTTACTCAAGGCTTAAAAATATGGAGTCCTTTCTCTCATTCATTAAGCTTGCTGAGAGTTCCTCAGCTGCTCTAGTCTGCGTTTCAACTGTTCACTCTTTTTCCTCAACTGTTCTTTCAACAATAACAGTTTCTGCTCATCTGTTTGCATACTGAAAATGCACTCGGTCGCCTTTTTGAGTATGACCACTTTGGCTGCCTTCTCATTGTTCGCTACGTCCGGGATCTCGTCCCGCAATGCGAAAAAGCTCAACTTGAGCTCGTTTCGCCTTTGCCTCTCAAGCACATTGTGAGTCCTGCGTTTGTCATTATCCTCAGAGTCCGACGTTCTGGGACTCGAGCACTTGCGGTTGTTGCTGATTTGCTTGAGTACTCTCCCACTGCTCTCAAACTTAATCCTCTTGACGACGGGCTGCTCGCTCCTCGTCGACGGGTGAGCGGCGTAGTTGTGTTGGTGGATGTTGACGTGACACCGTTTCAGGACAAGGGGGCTGAGGTGTGTGCTGCTGCTAGACATGTTAGAGTCTGACCTCCTTACAGACTTTCTCTTTTCCACCGTCACCACGTCAATCTCTCTCCTCCTCCTCCTCCTCCTCGTCATCGTCGTCATCTTCTGTGAGAAAAAAAAAAAGTGTTTAGGTAACACGTCGATGATAAAAAGCAAGCATTTATTATCCATGTGGACTATAGCGCCATATCCATTTTATGACTTAGGCTCCCTGCCCCTCAATGGTGGGTTTTATCATAGCCCAGTTTTTAGCCCAGCCCAGGTGGGCGGTGCTTAATTTTAGACTATTCCATTGGTCATTAAGTGAAATCTCCACCCACCCAGTAACACAAAACTAACTCCACCATTCACTCTGCTGAGCATTGCAGTGCAAGGTCGGAGCAATGGCCAACCCCCTACCATTGGAAATTGAACAGGGAGGGAGACAGCTCCTGAAGCAAAAACCAGTGACATGGCAAACCCCATGCACTATTTAACATCAGTACTCGCATAGTAGTGCATTTATTAATACAAAAACCACAATCAAAAAGGTAATTGTCTGATTTATGCATGTTATCACACAACATTGAGTAATATATTTCTGCAAACAATATGCAGTCCAGCTATAAATAATTTAATTATAGCATTAACATGTGGCGCTAATACACACCTGAATCGCTATCGCTGCTGCTACCACTGTTAGGTGGGGTATCCAAAGGCAATGCCATGGCAGACGCTGTAGTCGTTTTGGCTGGTTTAGGGTTCTCCGCAAGCGGGAAAGGGTACACCACAGAAGGGTCAATGCATTCCGATGCGGAGTTGTTCAGGTCTTGCAGGTAATTCACGGTAGGGTTCGTGCTGGTTACTGTGCTAGCTTCCCCGGTCGCACTAGAGTCCCTCCTCGCTTGCAGCGTTGCTAGTCTCTCCGACACTACTTTCTCTAGTTTAGCAGCAGCCGAGAAACTGCTCCACATACAGTCCTGGATAATGATAGATTCGAGAAAAGACTGGGAGTAGTCCGCGTCACAAATGAAACTCTGGTTCACCACGTCATCCCCGAGAAATTCCGTGACCATCTCCAACTGGTCTGCAGTCGAGGGGAAGAGGCTTGATAAAGAGGGTCGCCGGCTGGGAGAAAGCGGTGGTGTCGGCAGCAGCTCGAATTTCTTCCATATATCCTCGCTTGGAGCAGGGGGTTGGAGCTGGCTGTGTTGCTGGTGATAGAAATTATCCTCCTCAATGTCGAAGTAGAAGTAGGGCTGGACCGAGTCATAGTCGTAATCATAGTTCTTACTAGCCATATTTGAATTCAGCGGCATTGTGACTGCCTGTAATAAAATGGGAGAAAAATAAATGAGTAAATCTGCTTCGGATTCCAGCACATGAGAACCTTGGCTATCAATTCGTTTAACAGCCAGGCTGTTCGTAAATAATTGAACAATTAAATGTATCGCAAAATCCATAAATTTAACTGCCGAGACTTGCTTCGTGAAACGTGCATTTACCCATTCCAATAGTTCAGTATGAACTCGTTAACTAGCTAGGAGGCTAATCCAATGCATGCCAAAGGAGCAGCTGTCAGTTAAATTACACCCGGCATTTCATGAGTGGATTTAGCAGTTCCATTCCAGCCCGACACATCGCACATTTACAGTGAAGTTATATTAGCGTAGAGATAGTTAGTTCGAAAAGTTTAAAAAAAAATTACCAAGACTTTACCAATTTAAACAAATCCGTACAAACTATCAAAAACAACCATTAAAGGAATAAAGAATATCTTACCATAGCAGTGACACCAAAAACAAAATTCTTATTTAAGAAAACAAGCAGGGGAAGTCAAACAGCCGATGTCAAGTGAAAGTAGTATTCCGAAAGTGGGAGAAGTCGACACCGGTGTTGTAAAGTCTTTCGACCCCCTTCCTAGGACTTCAACGCTGTGTGTGCCTATGATGAGTATGACATGTCATTCTCTCTGGCTCAAGACGCCACTCTGCTGACTACCATTTACTGCAAGATTAAGAACAGCTGCTCCCGCGGGCTTTTAATACTACGGATTTTGTTTCTCCCTCCGCCAAAAACCCCGGTGCTCTTTCCCGCCAAATGCACATTGCGTAGTATCATAAACACTAAATATAGGGATTATTTTGCACCATTAAAATTATCCATTGACTTTACACAGTTGGAGTATGTGTTTGCTTTAATATAAGGGTGAAGAGTTTTAGCACAATGGCGCTGCTATTTGTGGAACTATTTTACACTGCGGAATTATATGAGTGTGAGTTTGTCGAGGGGCGTGGCCGTAGTAATAGTATCGCTGCACAGACCAGACAGAAGAATGGTAGTAAATGATGCATCGGGTGTTCCGGGAAAATTCGCTCACGGTTTTGTGCAGACATGTGTCAGCCAACGCGTGTACCTCCAAATTCAATTTAAATTGAATGGAGTCAGTGTTTATTTGGATATTTATGTTGATTGTAAGCGTTTTTTGAACACGTCATGCATTTTAAAGGGAGTTTTAACAATATGGGATACACCATTGCATTTTGTTTGAATGAATGAAATTAATAAATAACCATGTTTAGATACGAGAAGCCAAGTTAATGTGTCAGCTGGCTCAAATAAGGGCATCATGGTGCACTGTTTATTTGTCACAAAACATCACTCATGGCTTCCTTCACTCTTGGACCTAGCTAGTAGCATACAAAAGCCAGTGGGAAAATGTCAATTATGAACACCTGCATTGAATGCCAAAACGTTCTGCCTTTACCATGGGTCCAAGCCACTGTGAAATTTCAAGACTGCAATATGCATTCTTGAAACATTATCTTTCATCTGCATATGCTATAGGCTGTATTCATAGAATGAATTGAATGGTACACATTCATAGACTATAATGAATCAAACATAATAATAAAACTTAATGTAATATCATGTTTGTAGGCCTAATTCAGTTGCTGTATTTTATAAATACTTGTTGTAATTGTACTACATTGTAGATTTTTTTAAAAGTAAACGACAACATAATGCACATTTGGCTGAACTGTATGATAACCTTGACAATCCTGCAGTGTGCCCACGCCTAGTGCAGAGCGAAAACTGAACTATTGTGCAATTGCTCCCTCAGCTGGTGAAAATGGGACATAACCTGGCAGGGGTCCTCCCTCAGAATTTCTTTGGCCATCTAAAGCTCATTTCCTGCATTTCTACTAAGGCTGTCCCCGACTAAAAAAACATATTTCTCCACCAAGAGTAGTCCAATCGATTGGTCGAAAATGTTAACTTGTATTTTTCCATATATAGACGCACCCTATGTGTTATATTAAAGTCAACTGATGCTTTAAGCACGCTGTTTGTTTAAATAATGAAGACATACAAATGACTCAAAGGGAGCCAGCAATCAAGATAGCCTAACAAGAAGAAAAAAACCTGTTCCCGACCCTCCTTCTCCTGCTGCTGCTGGCCTTCGCAGATTCTGCCATTATGCTCCTGAAGTTGCCTGTAATAGGCTACACCTATTTCATTTGGAGTGCCAATTTATCTTAACATTTCTACCAATCTGAGTGGCAGTTATGATTTTCATATGCACATTTTCGTGGAACAGTTTAATTTAATTTATAATAGACTTGATATCTCAAAATCATTGTCTGTGGTTTAATCTACATTCTATCTAAATCTAAATGAAAATTATACAAATCTAAAAGTAACTTTTATTGCCATTTCCAACTATGTAATTAATAACCTACATAAAGCCAACACATAAAAACATTGCAGGCTGCAGGTAGAAAATATCAGATAAAAATAAATATCCTATAAATCACATTGGCTATGCATGGCCTGTCTGCAATGATCTTGAAACATTGTATCAACTATCAACTGGGTCACCCCAAAACTCAATATTGAAACATTGTATAAAATATTCTGGCCGCTCAGTTTCCCATGCCAGTGAGCTCAGGACAGACGCAGCTGTGGGCTATTTGTGCAAGAGATAAGAAGTAAATCAGGTATTTTATGACGTTTCCACTGGATCAGAGCATTATATTTTTCCCTTTCATGAGTGGCTATCGAAAGGGAGAGAGCTGGAAATATTGTTCAAATACTTTGAGGACCTATTGTCATTCTCAATTGATTCTAAAAACAGACTTTGTTTACTTGCTGTTTGAGGTGAAGAAAAATTACTTTGAGAAGCTCCACAGCTCATTAGTGGCGGTGAGTTAAGACAATCAGAAATACTATCAGACATCCCCAAATTGGCACATATATAGGCCTACATTTGCGCACAGAACAGGTAGACTAGTCCTACTCTATATGTGTAATCAGGTGTGCGTCCTTACTCAACATTGACAGGAGCATTCCAAACAAAAGGCAATTAATAAATTGACAAACCTCGTAACTCACAAGTGTAGCATAATAGGTTGTGAGTTCTACAAAACACATCTTCACTCCGACAATGACAATGAATGGTAAATTACTGTAATAATAATAATAATAATAATAATAATATGTTGAATGCATTAACATAAATTACCATAACCAAACAAACATTGCAGATTAGAAATGATGGGAATTAACGGTAAATGTAGGCTAGTACTGGTGATGTATGTAATGGGGAATTGATAGACACAGCAAATCAATGCACACAATGAAGTTATGAAACAATGAATACCCACAAAATGGTGGGAGAGAGCAGCGCATTTTGGAGAGAGACGTGCCTTGTGCATCTGAGCCACAATCCCCATATTCTTGGAACATGGCATCCCTGCGGCCCGCGTGTCTCGTGTGCCATGAAAAAATTTATATATTTGTGACTGCTCGACTAAAAAAATCTAAAGTTTTCAATACAGACCCCTTTTGTCTTACAGTAGGCTATTCCATATACGGCACCCAGACCTTATGAAAGTTGCACAGTATACCCTTAATCTTGTAATAAATCAGATCGAGTAATATATAACTTGACATTTCTGCCATCCATTATGAGATTGTGGGAGGATAACCAACCTTCCAATTAATGGCAATGCATTTCTTAGCCGCTATAAATGCTATGTTACAAAGTTTCTTCTGATAACAGTATCAACATTTCCAAGCAAACAAAAACAGGGAGAAGGGAGAATCTGTAGACATGCTGAGAAAAAGAAAAAAAAAACATAGTCTTTGCCAGAATTCAGCCAGCCTTTACAAAACCATAACATATGAAAATACAGTGCATTCAGAAAGTATTCAGAGCCCTTCACTTTTTCCACATTTTGTTACGTTACAGCCTTATTCTAAAATTGATTAAATTGTTCTTTTTTCTTATCAATCTACACAAAATACCCCATAATGACAAAGCAAAAACTGGTTGTTTTTTTAGTGTGCAAATTTATTACAAATAAAAAACTGAAATGTCATGTTTACATAAGTATTCAGAACCTTTACTCAGTACTTTGTTGAAGCACCTTTGGCAGCGATTACAGCCTCGAGTCTTCTTGGGTATGACGCTACAAGCTTGGCACATCTGTATTTGGGGAGTTTCTCCCATTCTTCTCTGCAGATCCTCTGAAACTCTGTCAGGTTGGATGAGGAGTGTCACTGCACAGCTATTTTCAGGTCTCTCCAGAGATGTTCTATCGGGTTCAAGTCCGGGCTCTGGCTGGGCCAATCAAGGACATTCAGAGACTCCTGTGTTTTCTTGGCTGTGTGCTAAAGGTTATTGTCCTGTTGGAAGGTGAACATTCGCCCCAGTCTGGAGCTGGTTTTCATCAAGGATCTCTCTGTACTTTGCTCAGTTAATCTTTCCATCGATCCTGAATATTCTCCCAGTCCCTGCCGCTGAAAAACATCCCCACAGCATGATGCTTCCACCACCACGCTTCACTGTAGGGATGGTATTGGCCAGGTGATGAGCAGTGCCTGGTTTCCACCAGACGTGAAGCTTGGCATTCAGGCCAAAGAGTTCAATCTTGGTTTCATCAGACCAGAGAATCTTGTTTCTCATGGTCTGAGAGTCCTTTAGGTGCCTTTTGGCAAACTCCAAGCGGGCTGTCATGTGTCCATGTCACGGTTTGCCGAGGCTGCCTCTCTCCCTTGTTCGGCAGGCTTCGCTTCGTTGTCTCCGAATTCAGCTGCCACCGATTGATGTTTCATGTTCGTTTGCTTTTGTCTGTTTGTTTCTACACCTGTTTCTGTTTTGTAGTAATTAGTGTCCTATAAGTTTCGTTGTGTTTGTCTTGTGTTGTGTGTGATTGTTACCGTCAGTCGTGTATTGCTCGGTTGAGCGTTATTTTCTCCACTGTTTGCTGGAGCGTCATTGCATTGTGTGTGCACTTATTTCATCCTGACGCACCTGTTTGTGCGCATTGTCTTCGCCGTGCGATTTTGCTGTCAGGCTTATTTCGTCCTGTTGTCTGTGTTTAGGCAGGAATACAGCTTTTTGGAATTCAGTCTGCTTCCTGCGTTTGATTCCTACACCACACCTACAACACGACCTGACAGTCCATTACTGAGGAGTGGCTTCCGTCTGGCCACTCTACCATAAAAGCCTGATTGGTGAAGTGCTGCAGAGATGGTTGTCCTTCTGGAATTTTCTCCCATCTCCACAGAGGAACTCTGGAGCTCTGTCAGAGTGAACATTGGGTTCTTGGTCACCTCCCTGACCAAGGCCTTTATCACCCAATTGCTCAGTTTGGCCGGGTGGCCAGCTCTAGGAAGTGTCTTTGTCGTTCCAAACTTCTTCCATTTAAGAATGATGGAGGCCACTGTGTTCTTGGGGACCTTCAATGCTGCAGACATTTTTTGGTACCCTTCCCCAGAACTGTGCCTCGACACAATCCTGTCTAGGAGCTCTACGGAAAATTCCTTCAACCTCATGGCTTGGATTTTGCTCTGACATGCACTGTAAACTGTGGGACATTATATAGACAGGTGTGTGCCTTTCCAAATCATGTCCAATCAATTGAATTTACCAGAGGTGGACTCCAATCAATTTTGAGTCTCATAGCAAAGGGTCTGAATACAGTGGCTTGCGAAAGTATTTACCTCCCTTGCCTTTTTTTCCTATTTTGTTGCCTTAGAACCCGGTATTAAATTTGATTTTTGGGGGGTGTGTATCAATTGATTGACACAACATGCCTACCACTTTGAAGATGCAAAATATTTTTTATTGTGAAACAATAACAAATAAGAAATAAGACAAAAAAAAACAGAAAACTTGAGCATGCATAACTATTCACAAAGAGCTCGATTTTGGTTTCATCTGACCACAACACTTTCACCCAGTTCTCCTCTGAATCATTCAGATGTTCATTGGCAAACTTCAGACGGGCCTGTATATGTGCTTTCTTGAGCAGGGGGACCTTGTGGGCGCTGCAGGATTTCAGTCCTTCACGGCGTAGTGTGTTGCCAATTGTTTTCTTGGTGACTATGGTCCCAGCTGCATTGAGATCATTGACAAGATCCTCCCGTGTAGTTCTGGGCTGATCATTGCAACTCTACGAGGTGAGATCTTGCATGGACGCCCAGACCGAGGGAGATTGACAGTTCTTTTGTGTTTCTTCTATTTGTGAATAATCGCACCAACTGTTGTCACCTTCTCACCAAGCTGCTTGGCGATGGTCTTGTAGCCCATTGGTCTTGTAGCCCATCTTGTCCCTGACATCCTTGGAGAGCTCTTTGGTCTTGGCCATGGTGGAGAGTTTGGAATCTGATTGATTGATTGCTTCTGTGGACAGGTGTCAGAGCGGTTGGGTAGGCTGTGCAGCCTTTGGGGTTGCCATTGTGCAGCCTTTGGGGTTGCCCTTTGATGTGCTAGAGATGGGCCTTTCTGTGGATCAGCAATACAAGTGCTCCGTCTATAACTCCGTTGAAGAGGAAAGTTAGAGTTAAAAGAGAGGCTCTAAATACTGGTCAGAGAGAATTCCAGGAATTCATCAGGGCCCGGTTTCCCGATAGCGATAGAATTTAGGCTTATGAGTGTTTTAAAGATCTATCTTTCCTACAAAGGCCGAAGATGTAACATGCGTTTCCCAAAACACCATGCAGAGAGAACAGTGCATCGTTGGAGCATGTGTCGATACTGATAGGATTGAAAGAAAGGCAGCGCTGCTCTTTGATCAGCTTTGTCAATTAAAATCTTACCTTAAGATTAAAAATGATTACCACCTAAGGCTGCAAATATTGAGGTGGATTATTCTAATGTTTACCCAATACAAATGCACTAAATCACCGATTTCGTACATCATTGAAATATATTAAGACAAATTATAGACAGTAACCTACAAGTAGCAAAATTTAACTCAACTTATTGAACATGAAATGTATTTCAAAATCTTTGAAATAGACCTATAGCCTACTGTATTTATATTTTAATGCAGTCATGTTTTAATTTGGAGCATCTTTTTATAAGTTGTTTGTTTGTATCAATTGCAAAGACATTGGGCTTGTTCGAGCTAATCATTTTTGTCAAGTCTCACCGCCTTTCAAAGTGTGTTGAATTATGGGGTTAAAAATTGTCCACTGCATGAACTTTACAAAAATCATATGATCAAAGGTCATGAAGTTTTCACTGCAGTCGACTGCAAGTTTCTGCAGTTGCTCTTTACCAACTTCATACTGCAACCATGGCCTGCATTGTGGGAGGCTGTATTGCCAACCAATCATTAGGAAGTTTTTGTTTGACCCACGCGAATGTGACCAAAGACATGACTGAAACAGGAACCAACTTTGCCTGAAAAAGGAACCAACTTTTCATCAATTCAAATTCATGTACATAGATATTTTGAGTAGTGGGTGCTGAGTGCGGGGGGGTTGAAAAAAAAATCGACCTAATCCTAATGTGAAGAGTAGCCTAAGCATAGGACAAGATTCGGTAACAGTAGTCACTGCAGCCTAAAGTTAATTGAAATACATTTACCAAAATTATATAATTACTCCTGTCTATACAGAAATAAATAAAACCATTCAAAATAAATAAAAAATTCACCAGAGAGCATGACTTAGCCACAGAGGATCATTAGCTTCTTTTAAAGCTGTGGATTGTTTCAAATCACAAGCGTGCATGCCTATATGCCTAGTTGGGAAGCCCGCAATTTGGTCAGCGCGTGTGGCAATAGGCCTAGCTGATTATTGAGATGTCAGTGAAAAGCAGTGCATCTAAAATGTGTGAGGATAATGTGTCTTGAGTATAATTTGACAAGAAGAAGGGGAGGGGTGTGTGGCGAAGATATTGGCACATCTCTTTCCAGGATGCGCTGAGCTGTCTCCCACCAATTCTTGCACATTTGTTGTTTTATTGTGGTAATTGTTTGCCCTTTTGATTGCTTATTTTTATAAATTCCCCATTACACATGTCACCAGTAGTAAATTTACCGTTAATCCCTGTCATTTGGTTACATAGATTTCTGTTAATGCATGAATTAATTAGGCCTACAGTCATTTACCGTTCTCATTCTCATAGTGGAAACATTGTTTGCAGAGTTCACAACCTGCTACACTTTTTGGTTTATTTCATAACCATGATTTACGAGTTTTGTCAATTTTTTCATTGTATTTTGTTTGGAGCGCTCCATGTGAGGAATGAGCTTGTGTCTGGTTTCTCTGTCCTCTTAATGTTGACAGAGCGCACATACCTGAGCACACATAAAAGTAGGCTAACTGGACTGCTGCGCGCAATTGTAGGAAAGTGCCCATTTGGGGATGTCTGATTTCTGATTGTCTTAACTCACCACATCCACCACTAATAAGCTGAGCTTCTCAGTCATTTTCTCTTCAACTCACACAGAAAGTCAACGAAGTCAGTAAAAAAAAAAAATCCATTGTGAATTATAATAGTTCCTCACAGTATTTGAAAAATCTTTCCAACACTCTCCCCCTCAATAATCACTAGGCCTCGGTGTGAAAGAGCAAAATGTAATGTTCTGAGGATTCCATATATCCAGTGGAAACCTGAATACCTGAACAGATTTCCTACATTTCCCTCTCCCTTTGTCTGTCCCGAGCTCACTGGTGCGGAAAACTCGGAGGGCCCGGAACAGGCTAGTTGATACAATGTTGCAAGTTCGCTTGCGACAGCTTCGGGACAGACCTTCATATTCAGTTGAAGTCGGAAGTTTACATATACCGTAGCCAAATACATTTAAACTCAGTTTTTCACAATTGCTGACATTTAATCCTAGTACAAATTCCCTGTCTTAGGTCAGTTAGGATCACCACTTTATTTTAAGAATGTGAAATGTCAGAATAATAGTAGAGAGAATGATTTATTTCAGCTTTTATTTCTTTCATCACATTCCCAGCGGGTCATAAGTTTACATAGCCTCAATTAGTATTTGGTAGCATTGCCTTTATATTGTTTAACTTGGGTCAAAAGTTTTGGGTAGCCTTCCACAAGCTTCCCACAATAAGCTGGGTGAATTTTGGCCCATTCCTCCTGACAGAGCTGGTGTAACTGTGTCAGGATTGTAGGCCTCCTTGCTCGCACACGCTTTTTCAGTTCTGCCCACACATGTTCTATAGGCTTGAGATCAGGGCTTTGTGATGGCCACTCCAATACATTAACTTTGTTTTCCTTAAGCCATTTTGCCACATCTTTGGAAGTATGTTTGGGGTAATTGTCCATTTGGAAGACCAATTTGCGACCAAGCTTTAACTTCCCGACTGATGTCTTGAGATGTTGCTTCAATATATCCACATACTTGTCCTTCCTCAGGATGCCATCTATTTTGTGAAGTGCACCAGTCCCTCCTGGAGCAAAGCACCCCCACAGCATGATGCTGCCACCCCCGTGCTTCACGGTTGGGATGGTGTTCTTCGGCTTGCCAGCATCCCCCTTTTTCCCTTTTTCCTGGTCATTATGGCCAAACAGTTCTATTTTTGTTTCATCAGACCAGAAGAAATTTCGCAAAAAGTACGATCTTTGTCCCCATGTGCAGTTGCAAACCGTAGTCTGGCTTATTTATACCGATTTTGGAGCAGTGACTTCTTCCTTGCTGAGAGGCCTTTCAGGTTATGTCGACATAGGACTCGTTTTACTGTGGATATAGATACTTTTGTACCCGTTTCCTCCAGCATCTTCACAAGGTCCTTTGCTGTTGTTCTGGGATTGATTTGCACATTTCGCACCAAAGTACATTCATCTCTAGGAGACAGAACGCGTCTCCTTCCTGAGCAGTCTGACGGCTGCGTGGTCCCATGGTGTTTATACCTGCGTACTATTGTTTGTACAGATGAACGTGGTACCTTCAGGCGTTTGGAAATTGCTCCCAAGGATGAACCAGACTTGTGGACGTCTACAATGTTTTGTCTGAGGTCTTGGTTGATTTCTTTTGATTTTCCCATGATGTCAAGCAAAGAGGCACTGAGTTTGAAGGTAGGCCTTGAAATACATCCACAGGCACACCTCCAATTGACTCAAATGATGTCAATTAGCCTATCAGAAGCTTCTGAAGCCATGACATCATTTTCTGGAATTTTCCAAGCTGTTTAAAAGCATAGTCAACTTAGTGTATGTAAACTTCTGACCCACTAGATTTGTGATACAGTGAATTATAAGTGAAATAATCTGTCTGTAAACAATTGTTGGAAAAATTACTTGTTTCATGAACAAAGTAGATGTCCTAACCGACTTGCCAAAACCATAGTTTGTTAACAAGAAATTTGTGGAGTGGTTGAAAAATGAATTTTAATGACTCCAACCTAAGTGTATGTAAACTTCCGACTTCAACTGTACACAGTCATTGGGCCGGACTTAGTTGATTGATTTGATACAATGTGGCACTTCGCTAAGGATAGCTCAAGTCAAGACAGATAGAAAGGGAGGCAGAGAAGCTGAGTAGAGCGATGAGTGTCGATTGAAAGAACCTGCATTTTCATTACAGGAGCAATTAGGGTTAAGTGCCTTGCTCAAGGGCACATCAACAGATTTTTCACCTAGTCGGCTCAGGGATTAGAAGCAGCGACCTTTCGGTTACTGGCACAACGCTCTTAACCACTAAGCTACCTGCCGCCTATAGGCTATCTCTTAGTTCCATGCGCTCATTTATTTAGCTGCCAATGGCTCACGGCGACGCAATGTCAATTTCTATTTTTTTTTTTTAATCATTTTAATTCAATTTGTATTATTGACCACGTGACAATGATCTTGAGAAACAAAACGTTATCATTTAAATGAAACTCTGCCACGAAAATGTGCATATGAAAATCCTAACTGGCACGCAGATCGTTATAAATGGTAGGATAAATTGCAAGCTCCCCAAACATTAATCTCACACACTGCCTAGGAATGGACAGTTTTGTCCTGCATAATTACAATGTGTGTGTGTGTGTGTGTGTGTGTGTGTGTGTGTGTGAGAGAGAGAGAGAGAGAGAAAATGAGAGGGGTGTTGTAACTAAGATTGTGCCTATTAAAACTGAGCACAAATGAAAAGCTATGCGATCCATCTCGGAGAAAAGCGCTCACGTCGATCCAGCACCAGCGGGTGGAAAGCACCACACACCTGGGCCACGCCCAGAACTGTATTGCTTGCTCAACTAGAGGGCTAGTACACCTACATGTTGGATATAGGCAGGAGCAGGCCTGTGAGCCGAGTGCAAGAAAATTCCATGTTCCTTATTTGATATTGTTCCCCTTCCATTTTTGCCAAGTTTAGAATTGGAAACTAATAGAAAATAGAAGTGGAAAACTATTGTGAGCACTGCTCCAGAACACTTGATATCCACCAGAAGGGGGAGATAATAGAAGAGGGATAGAGAGAGGGGAGACCTGACTTAACTCAAACTAAACTGTCTATCGTACATCAGAGCGTGTTTCCGACTCCAAACCCCCACAACTGAATAGATAAGAGCATATCTTGAGCGCACCATTTACAAAACAGAGTTGAGAGTGCTCCATGCAGAATGGGGTCCATATATAAATGTCCCATGTTTTTCTCTCCCCTACCCCAATCCCATTATCATTTATATCAATAATGCAACGGAAAAATAGTTTAATCATTTTTTATTGCAACAACACAAAATATAAACACAACATGTAAAGTGTTTCATGAGCTGATTAGCTGAAATAAAAGATCCCAGAAATGTCCCATATGCACAAAAAGCTTATTTCTCAAAAATGTTGTGCACAAATTTGTTTATATTCCTGTTAGTGAGCATTTCTCCTTTGCCAAGATAATCCATCCACCTGACAGGTGTGGCATATCAAGAAGCTGGTTAAACAGCTTGATCATTACATAGGTGCACCTTATGCTGGGGACAATAAAAGGCCACTCTAAAATGTGCAGTTTTGTCACACAAGACAATGCCACAGATGTATCAAGTTTTGAGGGAGCGTGCAATAGGCATGCTGACTGCAGGAATGTCCACCAGAGCTGTTGCCAGGGAATGTAATGTTCATTTCTCTACCATAAGCCACCTCCAACGTTGTTTTAGAGAATTTTGCAGGACATCCAACCGGCCTCACAACCGCAGACCACGTGTAACCATGCCAGCCCAGGACCTCCGCATCTGACATCTTCACCTGTGGGATTGTCTGAGATCAGCAACCCGGACAGTTGATGAAACTGTGGGTTTGCACAATCAACAGCCTGATCAACTCTATGCGAAGGAGATGAAAATGGTGGTCTCACCAGATACTGACTGGTTTTCTGATCAATTTCCTTATCTTTTTTTCAGGTATCTGTGACCAACAGATGCATATATTTTATTCCCAGTCATGTGAAATCCATACATTAGGGCCTAATGAATTCATTTTAATTGACTGATTTCCTTATATGAACTGTAACTTAGTAAAATCTTTGAAATTGTTGCATGTTGCGTTTATATTTTGCACAAATGAATTTGATATTTGATGCTCTCGCTCTCTCTGATTGAACAATGTATGCACATACTGTATGATTTCAGTTTGTGAGTATGTGATATGGGGATTTGAGCCATGTTAATTTCAACATTATCAAGATAAACCTTTATAAACAATGGCAACACTTGCATATTGATCTGAGCCTTGCTGTTGGAAAGCCACATTAGTGTCCGACTTTCGGCTATCACAAATGCAGCTCCCCGACTTCACTCCTCGACTTGTCGGTTGCTCTCGCCTTACCACTCCAACAGGCCCATAGGCAACTTTCTATTTGTAGTCAACTTTGTTCTGAAGTTATGTGATTCTTTGCTCTGAAGTTATGTGATTCAATGTTTAGCGCAGATCTTCTGTGTATAAAGTGACGATCCATGCTATCCGGGAGGTTAGGGTTAGGTAATGGTAGGGGTTAAGGTTAGGGTTTAGGGTAGGGACATCCCAAGAATCCCGAATAGCACTGACCATAAAGTGACGCGGGAGGGCAAAAAGCATCCAACGATGGACGCACTTAGCTTTTCTATGAGTTGTCTGAGGCAGATGTTAAGCTTTGTTCACATTACCCGGATGTCATGCATTTCAATGGGGATGTCCACAACGGAGTGTAATTACAACGCCTCCTCCACTGCGAGAAATGTTTCTAACTTTAAGTCGTCTTCAGTCCAGCAAAGAACAGGAAGTTACCAAACTACAGAAGAAGATTAAAATAATATTTTCATATTATGTGGTTTTCGGTGATGGCTTTATATGATAGCTAGCAACTTGTAAACAGTTTTTTTTTTGTAAATCTTTTTTTCCTATTTATTTGTATTTATTTATTATTATTAATTTTTTAGGGGGTAGATCAGCTTTAATATTGCAGATACAGTGGGGAAAAAAGGTATTTAGTCAGCCACCAATTGTGCAAGTTCTCCCACTTAAAAAGATGAGAGAGGCCTGTAATTTTCATCATAGGTACACGTCAACTATGACAGACAAAATGAGATTTTTTTTCTCCAGAAAATCACATTGTAGGATTTTTTATGAATTTATTTGCAAATTATGGTGGAAAATAAGTATTTGGTCAATAACAAAAGTTTCTCAATACTTTGTTATATACCCTTTGTTGGCAATGACACAGGTCAAACGTTTTCTGTAAGTCTTCACAAGGTTTTCACACACTGTTGCTGGTATTTTGGCCCATTCCTCCTTGCAGATATCCTCTAGAGCAGTGATGTTTTGGGGCTGTCGCTGGGCAACACGGACTTACAACTCCCTCCAAAGATTTTCTATGGGGTTGAGATCTGGAGACTGGCTAGGCCACTCCAGGACCTTGAAATGCTTCTTACGAAGCCACTCCTTCGTTGCCCGGGCGGTGTGTTTGGGATCATTGTCATGCTGAAAGACCCAGCCACGTTTCATCTTCAATGCCATTGCTGATGGAAGGAGGTTTTCACTCAAAATCTCACAATACATGGCCCCATTCATTCTTTCCTTTACACGGATCAGTCGTCCTGGTCCCTTTGCAGAAAAACAGCCCCAAAGCATGATGTTTCCACCCCCATGCTTCACAGTAGGTATGGTGTTCTTTGGATGCAACTCAGCATTCTTTGTCCTCCAAACAGGACGAGTTCAGTTTTTACCAAAAAGTTATATTTTGGTTTCATCTGACCATATGACATTCTCCCAATCCTCTTCTGGATCATCCAAATGCACTCTAGCAAACTTCAGACGGGCCTGGACATGTACTGGCTTAAGCAGTGGGACACATCTGGCACTG
The DNA here is from genome assembly GCF_020615455.1 of Coregonus clupeaformis. Classification (NCBI taxonomy): domain Eukaryota; kingdom Metazoa; phylum Chordata; class Actinopteri; order Salmoniformes; family Salmonidae; genus Coregonus; species Coregonus clupeaformis. Next base: position 3,929,235 of record NC_059209.1, read on the forward strand.
CAGGATTTGAGTCCCTGGCGGCGTAGTGTGTTACTGATGGTAGGCTTTGTTACTTTGGTCCCAGCTCTCTGCAGGTCAATCACTAGGTCCCCCTGTGTGGTTCTGGGATTTTTGCTCACCGTTCTTGTGATCATTTTGACCCCACGGGGTGAGATCTTGCGTGGAGCCCCAGATCGAGGGAGATTATCAGTGGTCTTGTATGTCTTCCATTTCCTAATAATTGCTCCCACAGTTGATTTCTTCAAATCAAGCTGCTTACCTATTGCAGATTCAGTCTTCCCAGCCTGGTGCAGGTCTACAATTTTGTTTCTGGTGTCCTTTGACAGCTCTTTGGTCTTGGCCATAGTGGAGTTTGGAGTGTGACTGTTTGAGGTTGTGGACAGGTGTCTTTTATACTGATAACAAGTACAAACAGGTGCCATTAAGACAGGTAACGAGTGGAGGACAGAGGAGCCTCTTAAAGAAGAAGTTACAGGTCTGTGAGAGCCAGAAATCTTGCTTGTTTGTAGGTGACCAAATACTTATTTTCCACCATAATTTGCAAATAAATTCATAAAAAATCCTACAATGTGATTTTCTGGATTTTTTTCTCAATTTGTCTGTCATAGTTGACGTGTACCTATGATGAAAATTACAGGCCTCTCTCTTCTTTTTAAGTGGGAGAACTTGCACAATTGGTGGCTGACTAAATACTTTTTTCCCCCACTGTAGATTGTAACTTCCATCAATGTAATTGTCTGCATCACTTCCAATCCCCCATATGTTTGTTTTTTCTCGCATATATATATATATACACATACATACATACATACATACATACATACATACACACACACACACACACACACACACACACACACACACACACACACACACACACAGTTTAAGCCGGAAGTTTACATACACTTAGGTTGGAGTCATTAAAATTCGTTTTTCAACCACTCCACAAATTTCTTGTTAACAAACTATAGTTTTGGCAAGTCAGTTAGGACATCTGCTTTGTGCATGACACAAGTCATTTTTCCAACAATTGTTTACAGACAGATTATTTCACTTATAATTCACTGTATCACAATTCCAGTGGGTCAGAAGTTTACATACACTAAGTTGACTATGCTTTTAAACAGCTTGGAAAATTCCAGAAAATGATGTCATGGCTTTAGAAGCTTCTGATAGGCTAGTTGACATCATTTGAGTCAATTGGAGGTGTACCTGTGGATGTATTTCAAGGCCTACCTTCAAAACTCAGTGCCTCTTTGCTTGACATCATGGGAAAATAAAAAGAAATCAGCCAAGACCAATTTCCAAATGCCTGAAGGTACACGTTCATCTGTATGCGACCACGCAGCCGTCATACCGCTCAGGTATGTAGACCACACTATTTACCAAGAGAGTTTTCATCTATATTTTTCATAGCTGTCTATTTACCACCACAAACCAATGCTGGCATTAAGATTGCACTGAATGAGCTGTATAAGGCCATAAATCAACAGGAAAACGCTCATCCAGATGCAGCGCTCCTAGTGGCCGGGGACGTTAATGCAGGGAAACTTAAATCCGTTCTACCTAATTTCTACCAGCATGTTAAATGTGCAACCAGAGGAAAAAAAAACTCTAGACCACCTTTACTCCACACACAGAGACGCATACAAAGCTCTCCCTCGCCCTCCATTTGGCAAATCTGACCATAACTCTATCCTCCTGATTCCTGCTTAGAAGCAAAAACTAAAGCAGGAAGCACCAGTGACTCGGTTAATAAAAAAGTGGTCAGATGACGCAGATGCTAAGCTACAGGACTGTTTTGCTAGCACAGACTGGAACATGTTCCGGGATTCTTCAGATAGCATTGAGGAGTACACCACATCAGTCACTGGCTTCATCAATAAGTGCATCGACGATGTCGTCCCCACAGTGACCGTACGTACATACCCCAACCAGAAGCCATGGATTACAGGAAACATTCGCACTGAGCTGAAGGGTAGAGCTGCCGCTTTCAAGGAGCGGGACTCTAACCCGGACGCTTATAAGAAATCCCGCTATGCCCTCCGACGAACCATCAAACAGGCAAAGAGTCAATACAGGACTAAGATTGAATCGTACTACACTGGCTCTGACGCTCGTCAGATGTGGCAGGGCTTGAAAACTATTACAGACTACAAAGGGAAGCACAGCCGCGAGCTGCCCAGTGACACAAGCCTACCAGACGAGCTAAACCACTTCTATGCTCGCTTCGAGGCAAGCAACACTGAAGCATGCATGAGAGCACCAGCTGTTCCGGATGACTATGTGATCACGCTCTCCGTAGCCGATGTGAGTAAGACTTTTAAGCAGGTCAACATTCACAAGGCCGCAGGGCCAGACCAGGACGTGTACTCCGAGCATGTGCTGACCAACTGGCAAGTGTCTTCACTGACATTTTCAACATGTCCCTGACTGAGTCTGTAATACCAACATGTTTCAAGCAGACCACCATAGTCCCTGTGCCCAAGGACTCTAAGATAACCTGCCTAAATGACTACCGACCCGTAGCACTGACGTCTGTAGCCATGAAGTGCTTTGAAAGGCTGGTCATGACTCACATCAACAGCATTATCCCAGAAACCCTAGACCCACTCCAATTTGCATACCGTCCCAACAGATCCACAGATGATGCAATCTCTATTGCACTCCACACTGCCCTTTCCCACCTGGACAAGAGGAACACCTACGTGAGAATGCTATTCATTGACTACAGCTCAGCATTCAACACCATAGTGCCCTCAAAGCTCATCACTAAGCTAAGGATCCTGGGACTAAACACCTCCCTCTGCAACTGGATCCTGGACTTCCTGACGGGCCGCCCCCAGGTGGTAAGGGTAGGTAACAACATATCTGCCACACTGATCCTCAACACGGGGCCCCTCAGGGGTGCGTGCTCAGTCCCCTCCTGTACTTCCTGTTCACCCATGACTGCATGGCCAGGCACGACTCAACACCATCATTAAGTTTGCCGGACGACACAACAGTGGTAGGCCTGATCACCGACAACGATGAGACAGCCTATAGGGAGGAGGTCAGAGACCTGGCCGTGTGGTGCCAGGACAACAACCTCTCCTCAACGTGACCAAGACAAAGGAGATGATTGTGGACTACAGGGAAAAAAGAGGACTGAGCACGCCCCATTCTCATCGACGGGGCTGTAGTGGAACAGGTTGAGAGCTTGAAGTTCCTTGGTGTCCACATCACCAACGAACTATCATGGTCCAAACACACCAAGACAGTCGTGAAGAGGGCACGACAAAGCCTATTCCCCCTCAGGAGACTGAAAAGTTTTGGCATGGGTCCTCAGATCCTCAAAAAATTATACAGCTGCACCATCGAGAGCATCCGGACTCGTTGCATCACCGCCTGGTATGGCAACTGCTTGGCCTCTGACCGCAAGGCACTACAGAGGGTGAGTGCGTACGGCCCAGTACATCACTGGGGCCAAGCTTCCTGCCATCCAGGACCTCTATACCAGGCGGTGTCAGAGGGAAGGCCCTCAAAATTGTCAAAGACTCCAGCCACCCCTAGTCATAGACTGTTCTCTCTGCTACCGCACGGCAAGCGGTACCGGAGTGCCAAGTCTAGGTCCAAAGGACTTCTCAACAGCTTCTACCTCCAAGCCATAAGACTCCTGAACAGCTAATCATGGCTACCCGGACTATTTGCACTGCCCCCCCACCCCCATCCTTTTACGCTGCTGCTACTCTGTTAATTATTTATGCATAGTCACTTTAACTCTACCCACATGTACATATTACTTCAACTACCTCAACTAGCCGGTGCCCCACACATTGACTCTGCACCGGTACCCCCTGTATATATAGCCTCCCTACTGTTATTTTATTTTACTTCTGCTCTTTTTTTCTCAACACTTTTTTTGTAGTTGTTTTATTTTTACTTTTTTGTTAAAAATAAATGCACTGTTGGTTAAGGGCTGTAAGTAAGCATGTCACTGTAATGTCTGCACCTGTTGTATTCGGCGCATGTGGCCAATAAAATTTGATTTGATTTGAGACACGTTCTGTCTCCTAGAGATGAACGTACTTTGGTGCGAAATGTGCAAATTAATCTCAGAACAACAGCAAAGGACCTTGTGAAGATGCTGGAGGAAACAGGTACAAAAGTATTTATATCCACAGTAAAACAAGTCCTATATCAACATAACCTGAAAGGCTCAGCAAGGAAGAAGCCACTGCTCCAAAACCGCCATAAAAAAGCCAGACTACGGTTTGCAACTGCACATGGGGAGAAATGTCCTCTGGTCTGATGAAACAAAAATAGAACTGTTTGGCCATAATGACCATCGTTATGTTTGGAGGAAAAGGGGGGTTACTTGCAAGCCGAAGAACATCATCCCAACCATGAAGCACGGGGGAGGCAGCATCATGCTGTGGGGTGCTTTGCTGCAGGAGGGATTGGTGCACTTCACAAAATAGATGGCATCAAGGAAGGAAAATTATGTGGATATATTGAAGCAACATCTCAAGACATCAGTCAGGAAGTTAAAGCTTGGTCGCAAATTGGTCTTCCAAATGGACAATGACCTCAAGCATACTTCCACTTCCTAAATAAATGTGATCTTTGACGAGAGAATAGGCTCTCCTCCATTTTTTGGGATCAACATTTTTTGTAAACAAAATATGAAAGTAAAAAAATCGATCCAAAATAAACTGACATTCACAAACAAACAATACAACACAAAAACCCAACTTCCACTATACAACACATACAATAACATGCCTGCACTTGTTCACAATCATATACAAAATACAAAACCTTTTGCCTCTCAGAACAATGCTGCGCTCACGCACCAGTCGGAACTAGGAAACTCAGAGACCCCCGACCCGCAATTAGACCTAGATTACAAAACATTCTCTGATATTGATCAACAATATTTCCCATACAGACATACAGTGGGGGAAAAAAGTATTTAGTCAGCCACCAATTGTGCAAGTTCTCCCACTTAAAAAGAAGAGAGAGGCCTGTAATTTTCATCATAGGTACACGTCAACTATGACAGAAAAATTGAGAAAAAAAATCCAGAAAATCACATTGTAGGATTTTTTATGAATTTATTTGCAAATTATGGTGGAAAATAAGTATTTGGTCACCTACAAACAAGCAAGATTTCTGGCTCTCACAGACCTGTAACTTCTTCTTTAAGAGGCTCATCTGTCCTCCACTCGTTACCTGTCTTAATGGCACCTGTATGTACTTGTTATCAGTATAAAAGACACCTGTCCACAACCTCAAACAGTCACACTCCAAACTCCACTATGGCCAAGACCAAAGAGCTGTCAAAGGACACCAGAAACAAAATTGTAGACCTGCACCAGGCTGGGAAGACTGAATCTGCAATAGGTAAGCAGCTTGATTTGAAGAAATCAACTGTGGGAGCAATTATTAGGAAATGGAAGACATACAAGACCACTGATAATCTCCCTCGATCTGGGGCTCCACGCAAGATCTCACCCCGTGGGGTCAAAATGATCACAAGAACGGTGAGCAAAATCCCAGAACCACACAGGGGGACCTAGTGATTGACCTGCAGAGAGCTGGGACCAAAGTAACAAAGCCTACCATCAGTAACACACTACGCCGCCAGGGACTCAAATCCTGCAGTGCCAGATGTGTCCCACTGCTTAAGCCAGTACATGTCCAGGCCCGTCTGAAGTTTGCTAGAGTGCATTTGGATGATCCAGAAGAGGATTGGGAGAATGTCATATGGTCAGATGAAACCAAAATATAACTTTTTGGTAAAAACTGAACTCGTCCCTGTTTGGAGGACAAAGAATGCTGAGTTGCATCCAAAGAACACCATACCTACTGTGAAGCATGGGGGTGGAAACATCATGCTTTGGGGCTGTTTTTCTGCAAAGGGACCAGGACGACTGATCCGTGTAAAGGAAAGAATGAATGGGGCCATGTATTGTGAGATTTTGAGTGAAAACCTCCTTCCATCAGCAATGGCATTGAAGATGAAACGTGGCTGGGTCTTTCAGCATGACAATGATCCCAAACACACCGCCCGGGCAACGAAGGAGTGGCTTCGTAAGAAGCATTTCAAGGTCCTGGAGTGGCCTAGCCAGTCTCAGATCTCAACCCCATAGAAAATCTTTGGAGGGAGTTGTAAGTCCGTGTTGCCCAGCGACAGCCCCCAAAACATCACTGCTCTAGAGGATATCTGCAAGGAGGAATGGGCCAAAATACCAGCAACAGTGTGTGAAAACCTTGTGAAGACTTACAGAAAACGTTTGACCTGTGTCATTGCCAACAAAGGGTATATAACAAAGTATTGAGAAACTTTTGTTATTGACCAAATACTTATTTTCCACCATAATTTGCAAATAAATTCATAAAAAATCCTACAATGTGATTTTCTGGAGAAAAAAAATCTCATTTTGTCTGTCATAGTTGACGTGTACCTATGATGAAAATTACAGGCCTCTCTCATCTTTTTAAGTGGGAGAACTTGCACAATTGGTGGCTGACTAAATACCTTTTTTCCCCACTGTAATCGTGGAGATTAATGGATATAAATTCCTAGACACAATGAAATGATAGCACATACTGTACGTTATCCCAAAATGGCGTAACTTTGTCACAGGACCACAGCATATGTAATAGTGTTCCCTTTTGCATCTCCAACAGAGATGTGACATTTATGGGTGCATTACATGCATTCTGGCAGGAGTGTAGTAAGTCCTATGAATTATCTTAAATTGCAGTTCATGTCTTAGGTTGTAGGAGCAGGTATGAACATTTTCACATATCTCTGACCAATGGTTCTTCTCAATTTCTTCCTTTTAGATCTGTTTCCCATTTTGTCCTTATAGGTTCTGAACCATCAGGTAGAGTTTCAATCAACCCTTGATCTAACTTGGCAATTAACTTATTTGGCATAGCAGCTTCTTTCAGCATTTTTTTTATGCTAGATGCCTTTGTTCATCCAGATTCTGTTGAAGCGATCGAATAAGATTTGAGTTGTAAGAATTTAAAGAAATCGGCCTTGGATAATCCAAATCTTTCTTGTAATTGATTGAATTACAGTAGAGAGCCATCATAGTACACATGCCACTTTGGAACCAGGACTAAAGTGTTGTAATTAAAAGAGTGAATCAACTTATGTATTGTTTCTATGTGAAAAGCCATTACCTTAGCAATGATTTTGTAATTGTAATTTGGGACGAAAGTGTCTATAAAATTCCACTGGGAATCCATCATTACCAGGAGATTTCCCATTTTTATAGATTATTGATGGCCTCCAACAGTTCACCTGGGGTAATGTTTCAATCCATACTCCTTTTCTCTGGTTCACTTATCATTGGTAAAATGGCCTTATTAAGGATATTGTCTATATCCTCTTTTGAACTTTGTTTTCAGATTGATACAGTTTGTGATAAAAATGTTGAAAGAGTGGATTTCAGAAGGATCCATTGATATGTTTTCTTTCTAAATTGTGGATTTTCTGTTCTAGTATTTCTCATTTTTGTATAATCTCTTAGCCATCATCTGATGTACTTCAACCATTGAAGAAAATGTTTGTGGTGATGGTTTGTTAATATTTGTGTTATTTTTATGGCGATCTTCCAGGGTAGGGGAGGGAATGGCCGGCAGGGATGTAGCTCAGTTGGTAGAGCATGGGCGTTTGCAACGCCAGGGTTGTGGGTTCATTTCCCACGGGGGGCCAGTATGAAAAATAAAAATAAATAATGTATGCACTCACTAACTGTAAGTTGCTCTGGATAAGAGCGTCTGCTAAATGACTAAAATTGTCACGATCGTCAAAAGGAGGAGACCAAAGCGCAGCGTGTTGAGCGAACATCGTAGACTTTATTATAAAGAAACCACGATCAAAACAACAAACCAAATATGACGAAAGTGAAGTTCAATACTGATAATGACTAACAGCAACAAGGAAACAAAAACCCACCAAACCAAGGTGAAACCACACAGTATAAATATGGCTCCCAATCAGAGATAACGAGCCGACAGCTGACACTCGTTACCTCCGATTGGGAGTCATATGACTAAATCAACATCAAAACCAAACATAGAAATGAAACAACTAGATCCCACATAGAACTACACCCAAATGAAAATGACAACCCTGGCTCACTACTAAGAGTCCCGGAGCCAGAACGTCACAGTACCCCCTAAAGGCGCGGACTGCGAGCTGCCTCACAACCCCACAATAGGGGAGGGCTGGGTGGGTGTTGCTCCCCGGAGGCGGTTCCCGGCCCGGGCTTGACCACCACCCCACTATAGTTACTACCCGCTTTCTTAACCTCCTCCCAATGACCACCCTCCACTTAAACCCACCTGGATTAAGGGGGCAGCCCCGGACTAAGAGGCAGCACCAGGCTGAGGGACAGCACCGGACTAAGGGGCAGCACTGGACTAAGGGGCAGCACTGGACTAGGGGCAGCACCTGACTAAATGGCGGATCCTGGCTGGCTGGCTCTGGCGGATCCTGGCTGGACGGCTCTGGCGGATCCTGGCTGGACGGCTCTGGCGGATCCTGGCTGGGACGGCTCATGGCTGGCTGACGGATCTGGCTGCTCGTGGCTGGCTGACGGATCTGGCTGCTCGTGGCTGTGACGGATCTGGCTGCTCATGGCTGGCGGAAGGCTCTGGCTGATCCCCGTCTGGCGGAAGGCTCTGGCTGCTCCTGTCTGGCGGAAGGCTCTGGCTGATCCTGTCTGGCGGAAGGCTCTGGCTGATCCTGTTCTGGCGGAAGGCTCTGGCTGATCCTGTCTGGCGGAAGGCTCTGGCTGATCCTGTCTGGCGGAGAGTTTCAGCGGCTCCCGGTCTGGCGGAGGGCGGCTCTGAAGGCTCATGGCAGACGGGCGGCTTTGCAGGCTCAGTACAGACGGGCAGTTCAGGACGGCGTTGGGCAGACGGATAGTTCAGACGGCGTTGGGCAGACGGGCAGTTCAGGCGCCCCCGTTGGGCAGACGGGCAGTTCAGGACGGCGTTGGGCAGACGGACAGTTCAGGCGCCGTTGGGCAGACGGGCAGTTCAGACGGCGTTGGGCAGACGGACAGTTCAGGCCCCGTTGGGCAGACGGCAGACTCTGGCCGTCTGAGGCGCACCGTAGGCCTGGTGCGTGGTGCCGGAACTGGAGGTACCGGGCTGAGGACACGCATCTCAGGGCTAGTGCGGGGAGAAGCAACAGGGCATGCTTGGCCCTGGGGACGCACCGTAGGCCTGATGCGTGGTGCCGGAACTGGAGGTACCGGGCTGAGGACACGCATCTCAGGGCTAGTGCGGGAAGCAGCAACAGGGCATGCTTGGCCCTGGGGACGCACATAAGGCCTAGTGCGGAGAGCAGCAACAGGGCATGCTGGACCCTGGGGACGCACATAAGGCCTAGTGCGGAGAGCAGGAACAGGCCGGGCTGGGCTGGCGATGCGCACCGTATCTCTGGTGCGAGAGGCCGGAACAGGCCGGGCCGGGCTGGCGAAGCGCACCGTATCCCTGGTGCGTGAAGTAGGAACAGGCCGGGCTGGGCTGGCGACGCGCACCGTATCCCTGGTGCGAGTGGCCGGAACAGGCCGGGCCGGGCTGGCGAAGCGCACCCTATCCCTGGTGCGTGGAGCAGGAACAGGCCGGGCCGGGCTGGCGAAGCGCACCGTATCCCTGGTGCGTGGAGTAGGAACAGGCCGGGCTGAGCTGGCGACGCGCACCGCATCCCCGGTGCGAGTGGCCGGAACAGGCCGGGCCGGGCTGGCGTAGCACACCGTGGACCTGGTGCTTGGAGTAGGAACAGGCCGGTCCGTACCGGGAACACACACCACTGGCCTCAACCGAGGATCAGGAACGGGCCGGACCGGACTGGCAACACACATCAGTCTTTCACGCCGTGCCACACACACTTCCCTCCCTCTACTCGCCAATGGCTCCCGTACTCCGTTAGCCTTCTCTCCCTTTTCTCCCTGTGGCAGCCTCCTGCTGCCCAGCCGCAAGCCATGTGCCCCCCAAAATTTTTTGGGTTGCCTCCCGTCCTTCCGACGATGGCCCCTGCCGATGCCGTTGCTCCTCTCGCCGTCGCCTCTCCACCGTCTCGTTCCATGGTCGGCGATCCATACCATCCAGGATCTCCTCCCAAGTCCAGGACCCTTTACCGTCCAACAGTTCCTCCCATGTCCAGACCCTTTGCTCCTGGACGCGCTGCTGGTCCTTTTATGGTGGGTTTTTCTGTCACGATCGTCAAAAGGAGGAGACCAAAGCGCAGCGTGTTGAGCGAACATCGTAGACTTTATTATAAAGAAACCACGATCAAAACAACAAACCAAATATGACGAAGTGAAGTTCAATACTGATAATGACTAACAGCAACAAGGAAACAAAAAACCCACCAAACCAAGGTGAAACCACACAGTATAAATATGGCTCCCAATCAGAGATAACGAGCCGACAGCTGACACTCGTTACCTCCGATTGGGAGTCATATGACTAAATCAACATCAAAACCAAACATAGAAATGAAACAACTAGATCCCACATAGAACTACACCCAAATGAAAATGACAACCCTGGCTCACTACTAAGAGTCCCGGAGCCAGAACGTCACAAAAATATAAAATGTAAATGTATTTAAGTCATTTCAATCTTCCCTCTTTACTCATACAAGAAGATCACAGGGGTCGAGGATATACTTTTTGAAACTTTAATCACAAACTTTAGGGGCGTACCCAGAACATCTTACAATAGCAAAGTTCTCAAGGGCTCTAAAAAGAAGAAATCACTTTGGACACCAAACATTTAATTTCCTTTAGCAGCTGATTCATGTTTCCATGGAACTACACTGAGTGCACAAAACATTAGGAACACCTTCCTAATATTAGTTGCACCCCCTTTAACCCTCAAAACAGCCTCAATTATTCGGGCCATGGACTCTACAAGGTGTCGAAAGCGTTCCACAGTGATGCTGGCCCATGTTGACTCCAATGCTTCCCACAGTTGTCAAGTTGGCTGGATGTCCTTTGTGTGGTGGACCATTCTTGGTACACACGGGAAACTGTTGAGTGTGAAAAACCCAGCAGCGTTACAGTTCTTGAATCACTCAAACTGGTGCAGCTGGCACCTCCTACCATATACCCCGTTCAAAGGCACTTAAATATTTTTGCCTTGCCCATTCACCCTCTTAATGGCACACATACACAATCCATGTCTTAATTTTCTCAAGGCTTAAAAATCCTTCTTTAACCTGTCTCCTCCCCTTCATCTACACTGATTGAAGTGGATTTAACAGGTGACATCAATAAGGGACAGTGGCGATTTTAGCATGTAAATCTTGGCGGGGCAAACTCCCAACCCAGAAAATTATGCATGCCAGCAAAGCCACTACACAACACAACACTAAACAATACACTAATTGCACTATAACGGTGACAAACGGTGCCCACAAACTGTTAGGGCCTACATAAAGCTGTCCCAACAGCAGAGCTTCCTTTTCAGCACCATGGAGTGAATCCTTACCACCGCTACACCTGGCTATCAGTGGAGCCTGAAATGTACTGCCTTTTTCAAAAACATAGCTGATATGGCTGACTTGCTTAAACAAATGTGGTTTCTACAGACAATTGAGATGGACAAACTATGGCATAAGGCTACTAACAGCTTACTACACAACATACACTTAGTATTAATTTCTTAGCTACAGTATACATATCTCCCTGGCATATTACATCATTTATGCAGCAGCATACAATACATTTTTGGACTCACCTTGTTGTGCTGTGCCTCCTTGAACAGGAAGGTGGCGCGGCAGTCCTTCTTGTGGGCAAATTTTGTCATCAAAGTCTGGCATTCTCTGGATTTATGGTGCTTTCAAGGCAACTGGGAACTCAAGGTAGAATCATGACGTCAGTTCCCAACTTGGAATTCCGAGTTAGATGACCGTTCAAAACTTATTTTCCCAGTTGGAGCCCATTTTTTTCTGAGTTCCCAGTTGTCTTGAACTCACTGAAGTCTGAAATTTCCCAGTTCCCAGTTTCCAGCAGAAGTCATGCTGGATTGACAGCATGGCCAATGTATTCAACCTATTCTGGCCCATGGTCTTGCATGTGAATGTTTATCCTTGTAAGCTTGGAAAAGAGACCCTTAAACCCAGACTTGGACCACACACCCTCTCCACTGAATAACAGGCTAGTGATTGCTTTGCAATGCTTGCAGTTAGCCACTGATTCCTTCCAAACCACTAATTGTTGAATTTGCGATTTCCAACTTGTTGTGTAATGTTTATGTCCAATGTCTGATGAGCACCGGTGTGTTTTATCTAAAATGTATCTTCATATGACAAGGATTGAAAAGGATTGAAAAGGATTTGCCAGTAGATTGTCGACTTGATTCATGATGATGGCTGCTTGTCTAGCTAACAGTCCAATCAAAGCTACTGTTGTGTCAATTCCTGACTACAAGCTATACCGAGCACTCAAGCCTAAATCCACCCAGGGTGCTCAAAGCACTCCCAACCTGCAGGGGGCAACCATACAACCGGAGCTGTTGAAACCAACCACCAGGAAGTGCTCTGGGGACCATATTAACCTGCGCACCCACAAGCAGTGCATGTGCATGGCATCGAAATGTTTGGTAAAAAGCTTACTTGGCTCTCACTCATTCCTGAGAAGAGATACCAATGACCACAGCTCCTGATCATCCAAAGACGCAACTGGTAGGACAGAATGTGTTGTGAATTCATGCTTCTATATGCCCTTTTGTTTGGTTGTAACATACAATACAATTATTAATTAAATTAAATAGTGAAGACTTCATTATGTGGAACGTAGAACTTGACAGTAACGTTACTATAATCATGTGTATTGTTAAATGTTTAATTATGATATTGATATTTAATTATTAACTTGCAATGATCCTAGGTTAATCTAAATGATGAAATGATTGTTTGGTTAGGTTTGAGGATTCAGTAACATTAGTTTATGCTTATTTTTGAGAAAGGGAATTGAGAGTTATTTGTAACTAATCCATGGGTTTTTGTTTGTGTGGTTTGAAGGTTATCAACCTATTCTGTTCCATCTTTATGACAATAAAAAATCATAAAGTGAACAGTTTTGAGTTGTCCTTGCGTTCATCAAGGATAAAGCCGTTTTCAAGTTTGGGCAGAGCTGTGGTCAGCCAGAAATCACGAGAACTTGACAGTTGATAACCACCGCGGCAGTGAAGACGAGGATCAAAGGGCTGAAGTCAAGCTGTCGACGCAAAGGAAGAATTGCCTGTGAAACTCTACACCATGGCCAAGGAAACTTTTGGGAAAACAGTCAAGCAACTGAAGCAAGAGCGGACCTTAGCCAAATCTGCTTTCACCAGACAAGCGAACTACCTGAGTAAAGCTGCAGCTGGTATGATTAAGCATGAACTACAAGAGGAGTTCAGCAAGCTCAGTTCCCTGGCTAGAAGTGCTCGGTGATTCAAATGATGACTACGCGGCTGGCCTACTGGCTGAAGCGGGAACTAAGGGAGATGAAGAGGTCAGGCTCGACAAGGACCAGCATGCTGATCTTGAAAGGACGATTGGAGAGTGCGACATGAAATTGGAGGAAATCCGGGAGGCAGTCCAATTCAACCTCTGGCCAAGATACGGTAAAGAGGAGGAAGACTTTGCAATCCAAGAAGCGGAGAAAGCCTGTGACAGAGCCAAAGAAACCCCCGTCACTGCTATTAACAGGGACGGCTATGAACTACAGCTGGAAAGAGCGAGGAAGCTAATCCATGATGCAAGTGAAAGCCTGAAAGACTGGGAAAAATGGGTCCCACACGATGAGACTGCAGATCTGAAAGGCAGAGTAAAAGATCTGAGAATATTCGGGCAGTAACCTCGAGGCCAAAAGAACAGAATTCTCATCGCACAGAGAATTGCAGAAGAGGACAGAAGACCTACAGAGCTTCAACCAAGAGCAGTCCCACAACCAGTGGTGAGAATAAAACCAACCAGTCTACCTAAATTCACTGGGCTTAGGAGGAATTTCCACAGATGGAGGAAAGACTGGGAGAGCCTGCAAAAGCAGGGAGAGCCGACTGGTTCAGTGGAGGTGAAGAAGTTTCAACTTCTTGACAGTGTGGACTGAGAGAATATGTAGAGACCTGCGCCTGTCATCATATAACAGTGCTGAAGACATGTTTAGAGTACTCCAAAACCGGTATGGAAACAAGCCAACAATTGCTTTGGAGATAATTGAGGACCTGGAGAGGATCCCTCCTTTAAAGTCACACCAACCAAGGAAGGTTATTGACCTGATTCAAGCTGTGGAAAAGGCCCTGAATGACCTCACGGAGCTCGAAAGCAGTGGAGCCATAAAGAATCCCCTTGTCATCAGATCCATAGAGAGCAAGCTGCCGGATAACATGAAGAGGGACTGGCTGACATTCATGGTCAACCCAAGAAATGGAGTCACACCGGACAATCACTTCGACAGCCTTCTAAGATTTTTAAAGACACAAGAGGACATACTGGAGAAACTAGACCAGTTGGGTGTAAGTGAAAACCCTGAAAAGAAAGCTACGTACCCGGGAGAAGCGGTATGCTTCCACAAGGTCCACGAGAAAGGGAGGATGCGTTGTGTGTGGAGATGAAAAGCACCGTGAGAAGATTTTCTTTTGTAAGCAGTTCAAAGAACTAAAGCCTAGTGAGAAGCTGAATGCTGTCGAAAGACTGGGAGCATGCAGAAGATGCCTCAGATGTCATGGGGAGGATGAGGAATGTACGGACACTTACCTTTGCAGAAACAGAGACTGCAAAGAGGAAGCTCCTCGGATCACCATTTCTTTCTCTGCCTTAAAGGAGGGGGCTAAGAGGAAAGAATACGTGAAAGTGGAAAAACCCAGCACCAGGAGGCAAACATTCACAGAGGAGCAAGAGAGATTAATACGTGAGCTCACCCCGGACGTGGCAGAAAAATTCAGGAATGCTTTCACCAACATGGCAAAATCACACTGCACTGGAGGAAGCCTTCCTGGGGTAATGGAATCAAGCACACGTGAATTACCAGTTATTCTTATGCTTCTCGAAGTAACTACTAACGCAGGGCAGAAAATTGGAACTCTCATTGACTTAGCATCAGACACCAACTACATCACTCACACAGCCGCCAGGAGACTGAAGCTTCAAGTGAAAGGATCACACTAGTCGTCCATGGAGTTGGAGGCATGGCCATGAAGGTGAAGACCAAAAGATACTTACTCAAGGTGAGAGTCAAGACACCAAGAGGCACGGAGAAAGCTCATGAGCTGATCTGTTATGGGTTGGATGAGATTGCAAAAGTTCACAGAGCAATCAAAGCACAACACCTCAAGAAGTTCTTCCCCGATACCAACCTGGAAGACCTTCACAGACCAGAACATGTTGAGCTTCTCATAAGCCACCGGGAAGGAAGACTTGCTCCACAGAGAGTAAAGGTAGTAGGAGATCTTGTCCTGTGGGAGAGCCCTTTAGGAAAGACCGTTGGAGGAGCACATCCAGACCTCTGTGAAGTAGTGGACATGGCCCTGCACAATTCTGAAACTCATTTTGCACGATCTATGAGAATCACAGCAGTAAAGTATCAAGAAATTGCTGAGATGCAAGAATCTAGAGCTGAAACTAAAACCACTGTTATTGGCAAAGAGTTCTTGGACTGGTGGAAGTGGGACAGCATTGGTGCGGCCTGTGAACCCATGTGTGGAGGATGTCGTTGTGGTAACTGTCAACCAGGAGGCAAAGACATGACTCTTAGTGAAGAAAGAGAGCTTGAGATAATCAGGCAAGGTCTCAGTTACGTGGAGTCAGATGTGCATAGTCAGGAGCCTCACTGGGACACAAAATACCCTTGGATTGAAGATCCAAGTTCCCTGCCCAACAACAGAAGCGCAGTGGAAGCCACGTTTCTGAGGACGGAGAAACAACTCAAGAGAGAACCAGATTGGCGTGCAGCATACACAACTCAAGTTCATGAGATGGTGGAAAGGAAGGCAGCAAAGAAACTCACTAGAAAGACCATTGCCGACTGGAAAGGTCCAGTATGGTACGTCAGTCACTTGATAGCACCGAACCCACACTCTATAACTACACCTGTCCGACTGGTATGGAACAGCAGCCAGAGGTTTAGAGGAAGCAGAATGAATGACCTTCTTCTGAAAGGGCCTGATGTACTTAATCCTATTCGAGCGGTACTGCTAAGGTTCAGGAGAGGAATCCATGCTGCTCTCGGCGACATCAAAAAGATGTACAATTCTGTGTGGCTCGAAGACCTGGAGATGCACCTCCATAGATTCCTCTGGAGAGACGGGGATGATGGGGACATTGAGGAATATGCCATCACCAGGGTCAACATGGGCGATCGACCAGCAGGGTGTATCGCACAACTAGCCATAGAGAGAAACAGCGAAGTTGCCCATGTTCACACATCTGAAAGAGGAACGGAGGGTCCTTGAAGAGGATTCCTACGTAGATGACATCCTGACATCCCATAATGACCTGGGAAAAGCTAGACGGAACCACCAAAAAAAGTCGAAGAAATCCTAAAGGCAGGTGGATTCTTTCTCAAGCCGTGGGTCCGATCAGGCCAAAGTGGGAGGCAAACATCTACATCAGAACATCCAACATCATCAGATGAAGTCTTCATCCTCCCCAACCAAGTGAGAGAAGGAGACAACAGAGCCCTTGGAGTTGGTTATTTAGTCGAATCAGACAAACTGTACCTCATGACCTCGATAAACTTCTCAAAGAGACAAAAGAAGATGAGGATCAGTCAAGATCTCGTTGGAGATGAAGTGAGAATGAAAACTCCAAACCCACTGACCAGAAGGCAACTGCTTAGCCAAGTAGCTAGTTTGTACGACCCAATAGGCCTTGCAACACCTGCCAAACAGAAAGGAGCCATTTTAGTCAGAAAAGCATTCCAAGAAACTGGAGGCAAAGCTCTAACAAGAGACACATGGGACACACCTCTGTCTGAGAAACTTAGAGGAGAAGCAATCCGCCTGTTTGAGGAATACAGACACCTCAACCAAATTACCTTCCATAGAAGCCTGACTCCAGTCAATCCCTTTGAGTACACCACAGTGGACTTATTTGGACCTTATGAAGTGAAGGATGAGGTGAGAAAGAAGGTGAAACTTAAGGTGTGGGGAATTGTCTTTTGCTGCATGGTGTCAAGAGCTATGCACACAGACCTTGTCAGCGACCAGTCAGCTGAAGGCTTCCTGTTAGCCTACCAAAGATTTACGGCACTGAGAGGGCATCCAAGGAAATTGTGGTCGGATCCTGGAAAAACCTTTGTCGGAGCCAGACCTGCCCTCAAAGAACTCTACATGTTTCTGGACCGGCTGGAGAGTCGAAGCTTGAAAACGACGTTTCCAAGCATGGCACAGAATGGAGCTGGAGGATCCATCCAGCAGACTCACCTCACAGAAACGGAGCTGCTGAAGCCGCTGTCCGAACTGTGAAGCGGGCTTTACACAATCTGGGAGGTAATGGAGTCCTCACATGGGGGGAATTTCAGACTTTCCTTTATATGGCTTCCAACCTTGCCAATGAGCGGCCTATTGATGCCAGGACTCAGAGCAGAGAGGACTGTGTAGAATACATTAGCCCAAATTCACTTCTACTCGGACGGACCCGGACCCAGAGGAGATCCAGGGACCTTTGACTTTGAAGGTTACTCCTACAAGAGATTAAGAACCATCCAAACAGAAGTTGACCGATTCTGGAGGAAATGGAGTCAGTTAGCCGGACCAAACCTGTTTGTCCGGACCAGTGGCACACCGCTCACAGGAATGTGGCAATTGGAGATGTCGTCTGGCTGGCCGACCAGAACGCCTTGAGAGGTCAGTACAGGCTTGCCAGAGTTATTGACGTTAACACTGACAAGAAGGGAATTGTGAGGGATGTATATCTCCGATCCTTCCCCAGCTACCCAGTCGCAACTGTGAAGCCCACTAAAAAGATGGAAAAACATTCAATCAAGATACCAGCAACAGTTCTTCACAGGGATGTCAGACGGATAGTTGTCTTGCTTCCAGTTGAAGAGCAGCAGCAACAGGATCAAAAATAGAGTAACTGAATCCAACACATCACAGTTCTGTGTGACCTCCTTGGGTTGAAGAACCAGGAGGTCAAGTGGGAGGTGTTCTGTCAATTCGACTACAAGCTATACCGAGCACTCAAGCCTAAATCCACCCAGGGTGCTCAAAGCACTCCCAACCTGCAGGGGGCAACCATGCAACCGGAGCTGTTGAAACCAACCACCAGGAAGTGCTCTGGGGACCATATTAACCTGCGCACCCACAAGCAGTGCATGTGCATGGCATCGAAATGTTTGGTAAAAAGCTTACTTGGCTCTCACTCATTCCTGAGAAGAGATACCAATGACCAGCTCCTGATCATCCAAAGACGCAACTGGTAGGACAGAATGTGTTGTGAATTCATGCTTCTATATGCCCTTTTGTTTGGTTGTAACATACAATACAATTATTAATTAAATTAAATAGTGAAGACTTCATTATGTGAACGTAGAACTTGACAGTAACGTTACTATAATCATGTGTATTGTTAAATGTTTAATTATGATATTGATATTTAATTATTAACTTGCAATGATCCTAGAGTTAATCTAAATGATGAAATGATTGTTTGGTTAGGTTTGAGGATTCAGTAACATTAGTTTATGCTTATTTTGAGAAAGGGAATTGAGAGTTATTTGTAACTAATCCATGGGTTTTTGTTTGTGTGGTTTGAAGGTTATCAACCTATTCTGTTCCATCTTTATGACAATAAAAAATCATAAAGTGAACAGTTTTGAGTTGTCCTTTGCGTTCATCAAGGATAAAGCCGTTTTCAAGTTTGGGCAGAGCTGTGGTCACAACTCAAGTTCATGAGATATAACGTGATTTGACATCATTTTCTCTATGGCCAATGACCTTGAGCCTTCTTGGATGGGTACTTCTAATGTAAATCTATGTCAGCACCCAATGGGCTTGAATTTTCGTGCTCTCCCGGTAGATTTTGCGGTGACGTAGTGTCCCCATGAGTGACAGAACACTGAGCCAATCACGGCGCAACTAGAGAACATTACCACCCCCTACGCTCTGTATTTTCTGCTGGCTGCTCACCACCACAGAAAGCACTGAGCTAGGCTGAAACACCTGAATTCTGGAGCTGCCTTACTCAAGAAAGCAAAAAAGAGACCATGTTTGTATGAGGCTTTATTAACTCAATGATTTTGTAATTATATTTTTTGCAAACTGATATGTGACACATATTAATGCCAAAACAGGTGGCCACTCAACCCTGTTGCCTTATTTCATGACTAAACATGAACCCGGCACATTTTGGATGGAGTGAAACCTACTTGGTTATTTCTGATTACCTCAGCTCCCTAATGCTTGATCGTCAGATTGGACCCACACTCACTTGGCTTTTCTGGCTCCCTCCTAGATTATTCTAGGAACAGCCTGTGCATTTCACTAATCGCCCCCACCCCAGTCCCAACACCTCCGGTTTCACCAAGTAGGTTTCACTCCATCCAAAATGTGCCGGAGTGACAGTCAGATCCCATGTTTAGTCATGAAATAAGGCAACAGGGTCGAGTGACACTGAAGTAAGTAGGACGGGGAAAGGAAAGGGGGTAGGACAGCGAGATGGTGCTATCCCATATTTTGCGTGCTTACGAGAGGGAATGAGGCTGAGGGTTATAATTAGGATTTGTATTCCCCTGCCAAGTGTGCTCAAGGGGACACTTGCCTCCCTAAGGGGAGAAAGCCGATACTCTGTGAATGTACTGTGCTACACTACGCTCTAGAGGGCCAAAGAAGTCTAGAGGGGCCTAGACTATACCGGTGCCATGGTCCACGTACCCAAAATACTACTCACAGGCTAGGCTAGAGAGGACAGCTGGAGCTCAGGGCAAAGTGCAAGGATGTATCAGGAACCAGGAATTCCAGTAGAATATAGGAATAAGGATCTGCTGAAAGATAGGCTTTATTTCATTGCAGTTCAGCCTATGCATGACATTTTACTCTTCTTAATAAAACAGGCACAAATTGTCGTAAATCCTCACAAATCAAGTAGTAGAATGTCTCAATATTTGCCTACTAGCATTATTCAGAAAGTGGCGATAATTTATGCAGATATTAAGTAAACAGAACGAACCACTGAGAAACTGGAGGTTGATGGGGAGAAATCAGAGGTTTATTGATGATCAAGTAATTCAAGTAAAAAGTAAACAAGGAATTTGTTACGTTTTACATCAGTGTTTTTCAACTCACTGAGAACTCACCAGAACTCTGTCTCAGGCACATGCACAGATATGGGTCTACTGGTGCCCAAGAACCTACACAAATGTCGGCAGGGCAGGTGTAGGTGTAAAATTGAGGGAAAGATTGAGGAATGACTGGTCATCTGTCACCAAAATGTTGGTATCTTTCATTGGTTTATCGCACCCAAGAGGGAGGGACCAATTTGTTTGCCAGAATTTGTTAGGATTGAAGTGGCAGGCAGAGAATTGCTGCTTGTAGTAGCCAGATTAAGCCTTCCTGAGTGTTAGCCATGAGAGAGTACAGCAGTGGAGGCTCCTCAAAAGAGGAAGGGGAGGACCATTCTCCTCAGTGCATTTCTTAAAAATGTAAATGGTAAAACATTAAAAAACGTTATCCTTTTTAGATAAAACTATACTAAACATATTCACGTCACCAAATAATTGATTAAAACACACTGTTTTGCAATGAGGCTCTACAGTAGCCTCAACAGCACTCTGTAGGGTAGCACCATGGTGTAGCCGGAGGACAGCTAGCTTCCGTCTTCCATTGACTTACACTGTAATTATGTCAACTTCCGGAGGACATCCTCCAACCTATCAGAGCTCTTGCAGCATGAATTGACATGTTGTCCATCCAATCAAAGGATCAGAATCTAGTACTGAAGCATAAGCTACAGTTAGCTAGCACTGCAGTGCATAAAATGTGGTGACTAGTTAACTCAAAGAGAGAGAAATACAATAGTTGAACAGTTTTCAACAAATTAATTTCTTCAAAAATGAAGAAGCAAGAGAGAGAGAGAGATAGAGAGATTGTCATTTTTTTTTCACTTTCAGTTTCACTTACTTAGCTAACAAATGCAGCTGGCTAGTTTAGTTACTCAAACACCCGGGTCAAACAGAGGGATGCTATGTTAGCTAGCTGGCTATGACTATCCAACACAACACTGGAACTCTTCCAAGTCAAGGTAAGCTTTTTGTTTTACTAATTTATTGCCACCGGGGCCCGAAGGTGTAAGTGGTAAACTGCTTACTGACTGTAAACTGTAATGTTACTGCATGATTGTAGCGGGTTTACTAACTCATTTGTTTTATTAGCCATGTTGACCATGACGTTACTTTAGCTAATATGGTGACATTGATGTAGTGTGTAGCGGTTATTATATGTTTTGGTTGGGAAAGTTGTTTTCTCCTGGTCACATACAGCTGATGTGTTGTGCATTGAAGTCCACAAGCGAAGAGAAAAGGTGAGAGGAGCAGAGTGAATAGATGCGAGAAGGAATACAACGTGGTTGCTATGAAAGTGAACTGTGTTTACACGTGATCAGGGGGGTATTCATTCCACCGATTCTGTTGAAAAACGTTTCTTAAACGGAAGCAAGCGGAACAAAACTGGGATAAACATACCTGAATTTGTCCAATAGAAACTCTTGTTTGCAACTGTTAGCTAGATGCAGGCAAGAGTGTGCAAGGCGGTATTGAATGTGTCACTGTCTGTCCATGTGTCACCTCAAATGTTTCTATCGACCTGTGTGCACCTACGTTCTAAACTTTCTTTCATAGGCTAGGTTGTAGCAACCTCATGATGGGTATAGGTGAAATTTGAGTGTCATGTAGTAGCCTAAACCTATTGCTGTTACTGTTACATTGAACTGGGTGAATGGAATATGAATGAAAGTCATTTAATATGCTATAATAGAAATAAGGCCATACTCATGAAAAAATCATCCTCATCTTAAACGGCACCGACCGAAAGTGGAGTACAGATACACTATGAATACAAAAGCATGTGGACACCCCTTCAAAAAAGTGGATTCGGCTATTTCAGCCACACCTGTTGCTGACAGGTGTATAAAATCAATCACACAGCCATGCAATCTCCATAGACAACTGAGTGCTGTTATTCTGAAGTGGAAACTTCTAGGAGCAACAACGGCTCACAGAACAGGACCGCCGAGTGCTGACGTACGTAGCGAGTAAAAATCGCCTAAGATTAAAAGTTAAAATCGTCTGTCCTCGGTTGCAACACTCACTGACGAGTTCCAAACTACTTCTGGAAGCAACGTCAGCACAAGAACAGTTAGTCGGGAGCTTCATTAAATGGGTTTCCATGGCCAAGCAGTCGCACCCAAGCCTAAGATCACCATCTGCAATGCCAAGCATCGGCTGGAGTGGTGTAAAGCTCGTAGCCATTGGAATCTGGAGCAGTGGAAACGCGTTCTCTGGAGTGATGAATTACGCTTCACCATCTGGCAGTCCGACAGACGACTCTGGGTTTGGCGGATGCCAGGAGAACGCTACCTGCCCGAATGCATAGTGCCAACTGTAAAGTTTGGTGGAGGAGGAATAATGGTCTGGGGCTGTTTTTCATGGTTCGGGCTAAGCCCCTTAGTTCCATTGAAGGGAAATCTAAACGCTACAGCATACAATTACATTCTATACGATTCTGTGCTTCCAACATTGTGGCAAAAGTTTGGGAAAGGCCCTTTCCTGTTTCAGCATGACAATGCCCCCATGCACAAAGCGAGGTCCATACAGAAATGGTTTGTCGAGATCAGTGTGGAAGATTTTAACTGGCCTGAACAGAGCCTTGACCTCAACCCCATTGAACACCTTTGGGATGAATTGGAATGCCGACTGCAAGCCAAGCCTAATCGCCCAACATCAGTGCCCGACCTCACTAATGCTCTTGTGGCTGAATGGAGCCACAGTCCCCGCAGCAATGCTCCAACATCTAGTGGAAAGCCTTCCCAGAAGAGTGGAGGCTGTTATAGCAGCAAAGGGGGGACCAACTCCATATTAATGCCCCTGATTTTGGAATGAGATTTTCAACGAGCAGGTATCCACATTCTTATTGGTGTCCTTTAGTAGTGGTTTCTTTGCAGAAATTCGACTATGAAGGCCTGATTCACGCAGTCTCCTCTGAACAGTTGATGTTGAGATGTGTCTATTACTTGAACGCTGTGAAGCATTTATTTGGGCTGCAATCTGAGGTGCAGTTAACTCAAATGAACTTATCCTCTGCAGCTGAGGTAACTCTGGGTCATGAGAGCCACTGGGTGCAGGCCGGCTAGTGATGGCTATTTAACATTCTGATGGCCTTGAGATAGAAGCTGTTTTTCAGTCTCTCGGTCCCATCTTTGATGCACCTGTACTGACCTCGCCTTCTGGATGGTAGCGGCGTGAACAAGCCGTGGCTCAGGTGCAGTTGCCATACCAGGCGGTGATACATCCCAACAGGATGTTCTCAATGGTGCATCTGTAAAAGTTTGTGAGAGTCTTAAGGGCCAAGCCAAATTTCTTCAGCCTCCGGAGGTTGAAGAGGCACTGTTGCGCCTTCTTCGCCACACTGTCTGTGTGGGTGGACCATTTCAGATTGTCAGTGATGTGTATGCCGAGGAACTTGAAGCTTTTCACATTCTCCACTACGGCCCTGTCGATGTGGATGGGGGCGTGCTCCCTCTGCTGTCTCCTGAAGTCCACGATCAGCTCCTTCACTTTGTTGATGTTGAGGGAGAGGTTATTTTCCTGGCACCGGTCCGCCAGGGCCCTTACCTCCTCCCTGTAGGCAGTCTCGTCATTGCTGGTAATCAGGCCTACTACTGTTCTGTCATCTGCAAACTTGATGATTGAGTTGGAGGTGTGCGTGGCCTACGCAGTCATGGGTTAACAGGGAGTATAGGAGGGGGCTGAGCACGCACCCTTGTGGGGTCCTGTGTTGAGGATCAGCGTAGTGGAGGTGTTGTTTCCTACCATCACCACCTGGGGGTGGCCCGTCAGGAAGTCCAGGACCCAGTTGCACTAGGTGGGGTTCAGACCGAGGACCCCGAGCTTAATGATGAGCTTGGAGGGTACTATGGTGTTGAAGGCTGAGCTGTAGTCACTGATCAGCATTCTTACATAGGTATTCCTCTTGTCCAGATGGGATAGGGCAATGCGCAATGCGATGGCAATTGCATCGTCTGTGGATCTATTGGGGCGATATGCAAAAGCCAGTGGGTCTAAGGTGTCAGGTAAGGTGGAGGTGATATGATTCTTAACTAGCCTCTCTAAGCACATCTCATAATGACAGAAGTGAGTGCTACAGGGCGTGTGAGAGAAAGATCACGTATTTACCTGATTTGTTTAATATTAATAGTTAACAATTAATATGCTTAACAATATTAGAGACATTGCTTAACTACCAACGCTGTGCTTTTCATGGGGATGGTTCCCTCTAGCTCCCTGCAGCTGGTCTGGGCATGTAGTCAAAGACATGGGATAGAGATAAACTTGAGGAACAGATAGACCTGTAGTGTTTCAATTTCTCGTTGCTTCTGAGTGACCTGGTCACACGGTCAAGACAGATCCTCAGAGTGACCACAGTTTTTCAGTTCATCCTGTCTTTTACTATCTTCCAAGGGCACAGCTGTGTGGCGATATGGGCAGTAACGGATCTAATGTTATCACTTATTTGTGCGCTATGACTCGATACACATAGCCACAAGAAGAAAACAAGGTGGCTCCTGATCTGCCAGGGAGGGATGTGCTTGTATGAAAAGCAGAGATTGTTCTAGACACTTTTGCAGAACTTATGAAGAGCTATACAAGTCATGTTGACCCTGTATTAACTTCTGCCTGCAATTGTATAACTAAAGATATTTTACATATACTCAGAAGCCGTTGTCTGTGTCATTTTCTAAAGTTTAAAGTTTGTTTAAGAATAAGAGAATATCAGCACTGTGCAAAGAATCCTCAACATTTTGGCGAGCTTGCCAGGAGTGAGTGACCACCCGCCGTTGGAGTGAGTGTCGACCCACTGTGCCGCGCAACTAATTACTTAAAGGTAAGAAGACGCCTGTTATATCTAAAGTCTGTAATTTGAACAAAGCACTGTGTGGTTGATGACTCATTCTGACACGTAAGTGGCACCTCACTCACAGTATGCTGTTCATTTAAGAGACGAAACCTACACTGTGGTATATATTGATTTATTACTAAACTCTTAATAGATAAACCTGTTGGAAATTGACACAGACCATCTAGGTGATAGTTAGATATTCCTAGGTGTGAATATGATTAAAGGCCTGTAATTTTGTATTCCGGAGTGCTAGAATGGTAAACAAGATGTTTGTCCTACTTGTGTTGTATGTTGTATAAATTGTATATATGATTATGAGTGACTCATTGTTGATGGCTGCAGTATATAGAGAAAGCACTAGATAGAGTAGGTCTGCTCAGCCTGTGGGGGTGAATGGTTTGCTTGAGCGGCTGTGATTCATTCAGTTTGGTTAAGTTGGATGTTTCATCTGTCTCAATCAGGTTGCTCATTTGATCAGCTTGATCAATGTTTGATTCAACTGTTTTTGTCTGACTTGTTTTGTACAAGACTGGTTTTATTCGATCCGCTCAAGTTTGCGAAAGCAATTCGTTCATCTTGGTCAACTGGTCTGACTCAATTCGTGCATTAAATTCATTGAGGTCACTCAGTTGTTCATCTGGTGTATTTGTTCAATTTGTCTGATTCATTTGTTCGTCCTGCTGGTCATTCTGTTCGATTCATCTGTGTGGGCAATCAGAAAATAAAAAGAAATCCTGCAAATAATAGCCCTTTCTGTGTTGAGGAGGTGAATCAGGAAAGGGACTAGATTTGAGGTCGCTTGAAGTATCTGTCTCTGGTGGGGAGAGGGCGTGCCCAATCTCGCATTAGGTGCGTGAATGTTCATTGACATAAGGAGTGTGGAAAAATTCACATTACCAGGAGGGTTAGAATTAAGAGCTGTCACGAATGTTGAGTGAAGGATCGGACCAAGGTGCAGCATGGTATGCGTACATATTAATTTATTCAAGAAACACCGACAATAGAACGTGAAGTTTTACAGGCTACACAGCAACAAGCCAAACCAGAAACAAGATCCCACAAACAAAGGTAGGAACATGGCTGCCTAAGTATGATCCCCAATCAGAGAAAATGATCGACAGCTGCCTCTGATTGGGAACCACACCCGGCCAACATAGAATTAGACAACCTAGACAGTACACCCCAAATCACACCCTGACCTAACCAACTAGAGAATAAACAAATCTCCAAGGTCAGGGCGTGACAGTACCCCCCTCAAAGGTGCGGACTCCGGCCGCAAAACCCAACTCATTAGGGGAGGGTCCGGGTGGGCATCTATCCTCGGTGGCGGCTCAGGCTTCGGGCACGACGTAGACAGTAACCTCTTCTCCCTTCCTGCCTCCCCATTGCACACCCGGTCCGGTCTGGCCACGTTTCATCTTCAATGCCCTTGCTGATGGAAGGAGGTTTTCACTCAAAATCTCACGATACATGGCCCCATTCATTCTTTCCTTTACACGGATCAGTCGTCCTGGTCCCTTTGCAGAAAAACAGCCCCAAAGCATGATGTTTCCACCCCCATGCTTCACAGTAGGTATGGTGTTCTTTGGATGCAACTCAGCATTCTTTGTCCTCCAGTTGAGTTTTTACCAAAAAGTTATATTTTGGTTTCATCTGACCATATGACATTCTCCCAATCCTCTTCTGGATCATCCAAATGCACTCTAGCAAACTTCAGACGGGCCTGGACATGTACTGGCTTAAGCAGGGGGGACACGTCTGGCACTGCAGGATTTGAGTCCCTGGCGGCGTAGTGTGTTACTGATGGTAGGCTTTGTTACTTTGGTCCCAGCTCTCTGCAGGTCATTCACTAGGTCCCCCCGTGTGGTTCTGGGATTTTTGCTCACCGTTCTTGTGATCATTTTGACCACGGGGTGAGATCTTCACGTGGAGCCCCAGATCGAGGGAAGATTATCAGTGGTCTTGTATGTCTTCCATTTCCCTAATAATTGCTCCCACAGTTGATTTCTTCAAACCAAGCTGCTTACCTATTGCAGATTCAGTCTTCCCAGCCTGGTGCAGGTCTACAATTTTGTTTCTGGTGTCCTTTGACAGCTCTTTGGTCTTGGCCATAGTGGAGTTCGGAGTGTGACTGTTTGAGGTTGTGGACAGGTGTCTTTTATACTGATAACAAGTTCAAACAGGTGCCATTAATACAGGTAACGAGTGGAGGACAGAGGAGCCTCTTAAAGAAGAAGTTACAGGTCTGTGAGAGCCAGAACTCTTGCTTGTTTGTAGGTGACCAAAAATTATTTTCCACCATAATTTGCAAATAAATTCATTAAAAATCCTACAATGTGATTTTCAGGATTTTTTTTCCTCAATTTGTCTGGCATAGTTGACGTGTACCTATGATGAAAATTACAGGCCTCTCTCATCTTTTTAAGTGGGAGAACTTGCACAATTGGTGGCTGACTAAAACTTTTTTCCCCCTCTGTATAAAGAAGTAAAAGATAAAACTAAAAAGGAAAGTTAGGGAATAGATGCCAAGACGAAGAATAGAACGAGAACCAGCGACATTCAGATATAGGATAAAGGGATGTACATTAGTAGAATATATAGTGACAGCAAACATAAAAATAATAACATATGATGTGGATATACTGAAAGAGAGGAAAAGCAGATATAGGAATTTAGATATGAAAGACTTAGATTACGAAAATAGAAGGGTAGGAATATTTGAGAAAAAAGTAACGTGGGTATTAATAGGGGAAATTAGGGTGTGGTCCGGCCATTGTATCTCGGTGGGACAGATCCCTGCAGGTTTTCCAAATTTGGAAACCTTAGAAGTGATTTATGATTATGGTAAAATTGGTTATTGTGATGAGTACTGAGGATATGAAGAGGCAGGACGCAGACGCCGGAATCAACAAGGTAAATGTTTACTTAACAATGAGAAAGAGAATAATAAGGAGCGAGTAAACGACACGACGCTAACAATTACACACAACAATGACTGAACAGTCCAGGGCTATATAGGGGTGGTGATGAGATGATGAGGTGCAGGTGCGCTGGAGGTGACTAGGGTGCGTTGGGTTTCTATTCCTGTGTTGCCGAGGTGGTGTGCTCAGACTGGTGGCTCAGTAAACCGGCGAATCAGAGCGCCGGAGGGGAGCAACGGGAGGAGACGTGACAGTTATAGTAAAATGGTAATGTGATAGATTTGACATTCCAAATTTGGGCCCCTCTTATAGAAGAAAATATTCCTGCAGGTTATACAAATATTGATAAAGTGTGTTCGGGAATAGCATTGTGTGAATGTGATATGAGAGTTGTGTGAATGTGGAAATAAGTCTTAATCTGAAGTTTGGATAATAAGAGATAGAAATGTGTATGATAAGATGATTGAGATTTGGATAATAAGCTTTGATATAACGTTATCTTGGGGTTTCGTACATCACTGCTGTCACTCTCATGGCCGTGAGAGGCCTGTTGTCTTTAGTTGGTTTGGTCAGGGCGTGAGTTTCTATGTTATATATTCTATGTTTATGTTCTAGTTAGTCTATTTCTATGTTTCAGTTCTAGGTTGTGTGTCTATGTTTGGCCGGGTGTGATTCGCAATCAGAGACAGCTGTCGCTCATTGTCTCTGATTGGGGATCATACTTAAGTAGCCTGTTTGCCTACCTCAGTTGTGGGATCTTGTTCCTGTTAGGCTTGAATGTGTATAGCCTGAGGACTTCACGTTACGTTGTTTCTTGTTTTGTTTATGTTTATTGAGTTTAATAAACATGTTCGCATACCACGCTGCACCTTGGTCTCACCCTTCTCTCAACGATCGTGACAGAAGATCCCACCACAAAAGGACCAAGCAGCGTGCCCAGAAGGAGCAAACGCCCGGTACTCAACAGGAGGCTACGTTGGTAGATGTCCTCCTTGGTTGGGGGAAAATCACAGAGGAGGAGGCCGTCCGTTACGGTAAGGCAATGAAGGAGGAAGCCCGGGTAGGAGAGGATCAACGGCGACATCAACGAAGCCGGCTGAAGAGGAAGCCCAAGAAGCAGCCCCAAGAAAATGTTGAGGGGGGGCTCATGGGGTGTACAACGAGGCAGCAGGAGGCCGGGAAAGGGTGAGGAGGAGGCCGCTATTTTAGAGGTCCTCCAAGACCTGCGGATCGAGAGAGAGAGGAGCCCCGACCACTGCACTCGATGGGGTTCCAGTTGGAGTCCCTACGACCATGGGTACAGGAATGGGAACAGTCGGAGGATGACGACGACGATGAGTTTCTGTTCCCTAACTCGTGGGGGCTCCCGGAGGAGTCCTCACTGGAGGAGGATTGGGTGCGAAGAGAGAGGGACTGGAACAGTCGTACATATCCAACGCCAGTTCCCAGCCCGGTATGTCCTATGCCTGCTTCTCGCACCAAACCAGTAGTGCGGGTTCCCAGTCCGGCACGGCCCGTTCCAGGACAGGAACACGCACCTAAAATGGAGTCAGCAGGTTCAGCCGGTCCGTCCGGATCTTGGGAGGAATGTATCCAACGGCAGGCGAGCAGGCGCTCGGCAGCGCAATGGTGCGCGTGGTGAGTACATTGTAGCGATGGGAGAGAGGTGGTGTTTCTACACCTCCTCCAACCACACAACTCACCCGACCTCCAGCGACGGTCCCCTGCAGGGAGCACTTTAGCGTGTCGGTGCCCAGTTTGGGGCCGGCAACCATCCCAACGACCGGGTTGGAAACCACCTCTGCGTCGGTGCCCAGGGTGGGTACAACGTACAGCCCCGTTTTGGAGCAGGAGCTCCCAAACGTGTCGGTGCCCAGTCTGGGGCCGGCAATAAGTCCTATTTCAGGGCTTGAATTTTCCAGTTCTAGGTTGTGTGTCTATGTTTGGCCAGTGTGATTCCCAATCAGAGACAGCTGTCGCTCTTAGCCTCTGATTGGGGATCATACTTAAGTAGCCTGTTTGCCTACCTTAGTTGTGGGATCTTGTTCCTGTTAGGCTTGTATGTGTATAGCCTGAGGACTTCACGTTACGTTGTCTCTTGTTTTGTTTATGTTTATTGAGTTTAATAAACATGTTCGCATACCACGCTGCACCTTGGTCTGACCCGTCTCTCAACGATGGTGACAACTGCCCAACATAGAATATCACGGGGTGGTATTGAGAGTGGGATGTTATTTTAGAAAGTAGCCGCAAGTCTACATTTTCTTGGAGGACTTTTCCGGGCTTTTCAGGAAGGTTAGAGAACTTTTGAGGATCCCATGACAGGCCGGGCAGTGTCCGGGAAACTAAAGTTTTTGTTTTTTGTTCCCCTGGGAGTATGTTTGAAGAAGCTGATTTGTGGCGATTGAGAATTGTTAAAAACACGAATGGATTGGTTGATGTGAGTACCTAAGAATTTCTAACATTCTATATGAATTCTGTGAATATATAAAAATATGATGAATTTGTGTGTGTGTAATCGATTACTATAGATTTGATAAAGTAATAATTGGAATAATATTAATATACTAACTTGCGCACCCAAATGTAGATGTACGTCAGGGGTGAGAAACAATAAATAAACGTTTTCTGAGTTGGTGCCGTTTATGGATCATTTGATAGAGATAAGGTTAAGCATTTTATGACTGTCTACAATCTGGGCAATAGTCTCAGAAACTGAGTAGCGTATGTCCACTTTTTGGAAGATATGGGGTATTGACTCACCCTAACGATGTAACTATAAAGGCTTATGGGATTTTCTCCGTCCGAGTACAACATGTAAGGGGGAAACACTGCCCATAAGGCCTAGAAATTATCGACGTAACTTATAACATAGTACAAAGCCAATTTAGGGTTTCCATTAAACTAATTATCATTGTGGAGCTAATGTGATGTAGTAAAGGAATTTCATTATGTCGCAAGGGAAAACATAATCCGTTTGATT
The DNA here is from genome assembly GCF_020615455.1 of Coregonus clupeaformis. NCBI lineage: Eukaryota > Metazoa > Chordata > Actinopteri > Salmoniformes > Salmonidae > Coregonus > Coregonus clupeaformis. Next base: position 3,960,255 of record NC_059209.1, read on the forward strand.
AAACTCGCCAGATCTGTTTCAAAATCAATGAATGTGTATTTGACTTGTTGACTGCTCATTTATTCCCTTTGAGTATGTGAGACCTTTGCAAAGAAACACTTGGACGACCTTTAAGGCTATTTTCTGGGAATTGTGTTATGTGCTAGATGTTAAGACTACAAACCATTGTAATTGGGATATTTGCGGGATTTACTTGTCATGCTGGAGGAACCTACTGGGGTTGTAATTTAAAATATTGAATTGAATATGGATATTAATTGAATATATACTCGTCAACTACAGCAAGTGTTTGTTTTGTTACCTGTAGCCTAATCAGAAAGGACAGTTACCTAAATCTACTGACTTCTAATAATAGCGGACTGGCAATTGCGATAGAGCTGTGGCCATGATCTTTAATTTATAACAAAGGAAAGTAAGTTAATAGGGAAGTGAGAATTTTGAATTGTTTGGGTAGACTGGAATGAAAATAATGCATTCTAATAATGTGAATGCAAATATGTTATTAGTTATTGGTGGTTTGTGGATAGACTTTACTAATGCCATGTTTTAGTCTGCGGGTGAAAGAGAGTCGTGCTCGCTGGGCTATATCGGGCTGTAAGGGACGCAGTAGGACATTTGAAGCAGAGGTCTGAATAGTTGAATCGGGAAACGTTCTTTGACAATTTCTCATTATTATTACTCAATTCTATAGTTTGCGTAACACCAGTGATTTATGCAAACAGTTAATGAATTCTAAAACCATAATCTGTCTCCGTTATGTGGAACAGTGGATTGCAGGTAGTTTTGACTATTACGCTGATGGGACAGCACCAACTTGTTGTAGGTTCTAGATTTGTTAAACAACAAATGTATATTTTGACTAAATTAATGCAATAGGTTACAATGATAACATTACCAGAAAGATGGCAACTAAATGGCCAAAGGAAGGAACGTTTGTTGTGGCAGTGTGTGAGGAAATAGATACCATAATAAATAACTATGAAGCAGGGAATGTAGAGTTAAAAGAAGAAAAAGGGAAGCAGCAGGCTTCCACCCCAAAAAGGAGAAAGAAGATCTCACTTAGATATAGACTGATATGAGGGACTGAGGGGCATGTTAACAAAACTGGAAAATTATAGGATAGATGAACAAGATTATGATGGGCAAAGTGAGCGGGAGGATGCAAGTGATGAGGAAGATGAAGAACTTAGACAGTGTGCTGACTCTGATCAAGAAACAGAGTGAGACAGAGGGATTATCATTATCAATTATCACAGCAAGGAGCCACGGGAGGCAAAACTATAGTAACAAAATTAGGTAAGGCACTGCAAGCCCACCTGGAAAAATCAAAAAGAGATTTAAGGAACAGAAGGACAATAGAAAAGCCAGAAAAGTATGGGGCTCAATATCCCATTTTGGTAAAGGGGACACAGGTTCACTATGTAACTTGGGAATCACAGGACCTGGAAGGCCTGGTGTCTAGACTGCCAAACATACATGAAGGAGCAGGAAAATGGATTAGAACATTTGAAGAACAAACAATGGGGAAACTACTGGCGGTGGGAGACTTGAAGGCATTGCTGGCCAGGGTGGTGGGAGTGGCCAAAATGGAGGACCTGTTGCAGTCGGGTGGCCTCATACAGGTGGTGCGGAGGACGGTACTGGATGGAGTGGCCTTTGACAATTACAGGCCAGGACTATGGCACACTGAGAATAGAGTACCCGGCAAAAATAGACCCTAAAGCATTGAGAGGGGTGCCATTGTGGGATAAAGAAAACCCAGCAGGGTAACCTGGAGGACCAGCTCAAGAGGTAGCGACAAGAAACAGAAAAAGACCCAGAGGAGGATCCACTGATGACAACACTGTTCAGGACGTCACTGATGGAAGCAATGCCAATGCCTGTCAGAAGCAGACTGGAAGATGTGGTGGGACTAACGTCAAAGTCACACAAAAAGTTCTGCGACCATGTTATCCATGCAGTCAAAAAATACAGAAAGGTCGAACAGAAACTGACAGAGCAGGGAAGAGACATTCAAAGAAAACTGACACAGATGCAGCTGGAAGAGCTGACAAGAAAGGACAAAAAGAAAACACAAGCCCCAGTGATCACTCCAGTACTGCCAGAAGAGGGCGCCATGGCACCTGTCCTCCAGGGAAGATTCACAACCATCGCCTCAACCACAAGGCCAAAGAGCTCCTGCCATACCAGTAGTGAATGTGTACACACAACAATCCCCTGGACAGTGCCAAAACAAAAATAATGGACACAGACCCAGGAATCAAGGGCACCGACCACAGCAGCAGACATACCAAGATGGTGGACCAGGAAGACCGCCAGGTGTCTGCTGGGGGTGTCATCAATCAGGACATACAAGAAGGGATTGTCCTACCAACCCATGGCTGCCTAGGCAACCACAACAGGGTAATTGGCAAATAAATGACACCAGCTAAGATGCATGGCAGCAATCTCAGACACAGGCTCCACAGTGCCCAGTGAACCTGTGGGGAGGACCAAATCAGGGATACTAGGGATGCCCAGAGAATCCTAGAGGGGAGGTTCAGCTAGTGGCAGTAACTATGCAGGCTGATGAAAAACCTATGCTGTAGGTACAGGCGAACAACAGAGGCACACCAATGATGATAGATACTGGAGCAACTTACTCATTTGTAAGTCCAAATTATGCCTCTCACCTCCCATGTCAGGCAAATATGCAAAGACAGTAGGATTTTCGGGACAAACGCAGCTAATACCTATGACAGTTCCAGTAAAACTAGAAGCAGGAGGAAAAGCTACCTGCATACCTATATTAGTATCAGAACAAACTCCAGTTTATCTATTAGGGAGAGATGCACTGTGTAGAATGGGCATCCAAATTAAATGCACATCAGAGGGACTAATAATAGATCAGGAAGGTGTACATCCACAGATGATGATGGCTATGGACAAAACAGCAAATGTAAACTGGATAGGGAACATAGAATCACCAGTACGAGAGGTACTAAAGAAGTGGGGAAAATGTATCAGGGATCAAGTTCCAGAAATGAAGTTACCAAAGGATCATTGTACACTTCAATATGACCCATATCAAAATCATTTGCTAGAACAAATATGGTTGAGGAAGGCATGGGGTAAACTGGCCTCCATAAGATCGCAATATTTTATAATATGGAAACAAGGGGCAGCAACGGAAGCACAAGATGCTCCAGGATCTAATATCATTCAGACCTGGTTTGAAATACCAGGAACAGAACCTCACATAACACTTTTATTGGCTGAGGGATATCAGGCAAAAGACCTAGGACCAATGATGAAGAAGGCTAAAAATACACAGTGGGTAAAAACAGAGAATCCATTAATTTTCCAGTCTGTTGACAAAACACCTCATTAAAGTCATATGCTTTGCAGAGCTGATGGGGGAACCACAGGAAGTGGAAATAACTGAGGAAAGACAGATGCCAGTAGTTAAAGAAGAAACAAAACAAGAAAAGCTAAGGAAACAAATGGAAAGTATGATCACAGAACACTTATGGGCAAAACATGATACACAGATGTGGGTTTGGTAAAATCAGCTAATCCAATCTGCATTAAAGTAAAGGCAGACACAAGACCCCAATGGAAACAGCAATACCCAATGAAACCTGAAGCAGAGGCAGGAATTCAAGCTACAAGAGAGGGACTGATAGAAGCAGGAGAACTGGTTAAAACCCAGAGTGACTGTAATACGCCAATGCTACCAGTACTAAAAGCAGACAAACAGAAGTGGGTCCGTGTAGCTCAGTTGGTAGAGCATGGCGCCAGGGTTTTGGGTTCGATTCCCACGGGGGGGCCAGTATGATTTTTTTAAATGTATGCACTCACTAACTGTAAGTCGCTCTGGATAAGAGCGTCTGCTAAATGACTAAAATGTAAATGTAATACCTGAGAGCAGTGAATGACATAGTTCAAGCCTACCAAAGCAGAGGTGCCCAATCTTTATCAAGCCTTGCTCAGCACAACGTTGGCTATACTGCGAAATGATCTGGTGGAACAAACATTCCACCAGATGCAAAATGGTTCTCAGTAATACACTTATGTGGAGCATTTTTTGTGTACCTTTAGCAGAAGAAAGTAGACACTTGTTTGAGTTTACTTACAAAGAACAGCAATTTTACATACACAAGGAATTACATTGAAACAAACAATTAATGATTTGAGGGAGTACAGTGGAATTACCTTCATCATGTTCTGTTTGTAGTTAAAACATTTGGGTGGCTGATTAAGATGTACTATAGTGAATGTTAACGACATGTACACTTTCTCTTCCAGGAGAATGAGTGTTTCATTATCTCTCTTTGGAATATTTCCCGAGTCTGTGGTCTTGGGGAGAGCAGTTACTGAAATTTCTCAGATTTATAAGTATAAAGGTATCCGGATTAGGCCGTAAAAGGGTGCTACCAAATTAAATAAGGCCTGGCCATTTTTCTTTTTTATACCATATGGTTTGCAAATAACCACACAACATTTACATTTACATTTACATTTTTGTCATTTAGCAGACGCACTTATCCAGAGCGACTTACAATTAGTGAGTGCATACATTATTTTTTTATTTTTCATACTGGCTGCCCGTGGGAATCGAACCCACAACCCTGGCATTGCAAACGCCATGCTCTACCAACTGAGCTACATCCCTGCCGGCCATTCCCTCCCCTACCCTGGACGACGCTGGGCCAATTGTGCGCCGCCCCATGGGTCAACACATTTGTTACTGAATATTTGTTAGTGGTGTCAATACGTGTTTGACTTACTGAGTGGACTATTTCATTTGGTTTGACTTTTTAATGATTAGTCTACTATAGAATGAAACACTTCTTTGAAGGGTTTGATTGACCTCTGACCTCTGTCGTGACTTTCTAGTGTGGTTTGATCACCCTCACTGGATGATGAATTTAAGGTAATTTGTAATACTGATTTGAAGGTCATTTGTAATACTGATAATTACGAAGAAGTGTATAGTTCATAGCCATATTTGTGATTCGGACCAAGACAAGGACAGGGAGAGAGCGCTAGCCCTGAATGAGGGAAGTGAATTTTACTATTCCTTGAATTACCTTATGGGATACAATGAAGTTAAGATTTTATCAAGGGTTATCATTCTAATTTTATTTGTTATTTTATTTAACAGGCAGTGTTGTTGTTTTGTTTTTTGGGCGCATGAATCACGATGTAAGTCGTGTCCAAAGGGGGAATTACCGGTCCCCTGGGGCCTTTTGGTAAATATGCAAATTGTATTAAGAATATGAGCAGTAGTAATTAATGTGTTATGGGTTAGATGGAATGTTTTATGTGCAAATGTATTTGTGGCCGGAGACAAAGTACAAAGGGGACAATATGAGGGTCCACCTCTAGAACAGTTGAAAAGGGAATTAGAAGAGTATATCAGGCAACTAACTGTTATACAATAAGTTATATACCAACAGGAGAGAACCAGAGTTCCAGAACCAGAGGCGAATCCACCACGACCAGTGGTCCCGGGGAAGAAGGTCTACGTCAGGGTCTTCAGAAGGAAGTGGAACAAACAGAGACGTGAGGGACCCTACACCATCACCCAGGCTATGCACCAACTGCTGTAAGGGTCGAGGGGAGCTCGACCTGGTATCATCTAAACCACTGCACCAGTGTACCTCATGGAAACCAACGACCGAGAGATGAGGAAGCTGAGGATGCCGAGACCCTAGTGACGGAAGAAGGTCCTGAGCAAAAGGGACCAAAGCCGGTCCGGAGTAGAGGCCCAGAAGCAGATGGTCATCGTTGGAAAAGAGCCCTGCTGGGCCTTCACAACAATGTGGACAATTTGTTCTTATCTATAGCAGAAATGGTTGCTAATCTTACATCTGGACAAAAATAGTTTTGGGTGTGTGGGTTGGGGACAGGTGAGGTAGGAGCAGGTTTACCGCTTGTGGGAGTTCCCATAGGGGTAAATCTGAATATACAAATGTACTTACCATTCTTAGTGGAGATACCATGTAACCCTGACCCCATGACGTTCTCTGTATTACACAACCACACAGGCACACCGTCGTTTGCTAGGCCAGATAATACCAGGTTTGGAGGGTGGATAATGCAACTGTGTCTGACTGTTGTTTTAGTCATTGGATTGATTTTGCTGCTCATCCTCATGTTGAAGTTTTGCTGCAATATGTGTTTAAAACTGGTAACAAATTCAAGGCCAAATGTAATGTTAAATGTTGCCATGGCCCAGGGCCAGAATGCAGGTTGCGAAGGATTAGCTGAGCTACCCTTTACTGCTGAAGACTGTGATGTTTGACCTGTTGCATACTTAGAAATGCGCCTGTTGTAGACAGAGGTTTGCTCTCACAAGGTCGGCTCAGTGGGAGTGGAATATTGGCTGGATGCCCAGACTCTGTGATTGCCAGGTGTTCTCTCCTAAGCAGCCGCACTCTGGGAGCAAATGCTTTACTGAGAAAGAATCTGTAATGGTATGTGTAGAAGGTAATTGGTTTGGATTATATACATGTCATATGTTACATCTGGAAGGTTTTCTATTTTTTATTTCTATCTTTACATATGGTGTGAATTTGTCATATTATTATATAGAAGATGGAATCTTCTAAGAGGGGAATGTAAGAGAAAGATCACGTATTTACCTGATATGTTTAATATTAATAGTTAACAATTAAAATGCTTAACAATAGTAGAGACATATCTTAACTACCAATGCTGTGCTTTTCATGGGGATGGTTCCGTCTAGCTCCCTGCAGCTGGTCTGGACGTGTAGTCAAGGACATGGGATAGAGATAAACTTGAGGAACAGATAGACCTGTAGTGTTTCAATTTCTCGTTGCTTCTGAGTAACCTGGTCACACGGTCACGACAGAGCCTCATAGTGACCACAGTTTTTTCAGTTCATCCTGTCTTTTACTATCTTCCAAGGGCACAGCTGTGTGGAGATATGGGCAGTAACGGAGCTAACGTTATCACTTGTTGTCATGATCGTCTAGAACAGATGAGGACCAAGGCAAAGCGTTGCAGGCAAACATACTCTTTATTAGAGACACGATCAAAAAACAACAAAACGATATCGTGACAGTTCACGGTCTAACACAAACCGACTGGAAACAAAATCCCACAAACACGAATGAAAAACCGACTGTATAAATATGGCTCCCAATCAGAGACAGCCAGCAACACCTGACACTCGTTGCCTCTGATTGGGAGCCACTCTGGCCAACATAGAAATAGCACCCATAGACACAAAACACATTGATCTACACACCCTGGCTCAACATAACAGCGTCCCCAGAGCCAGGGCGTGACACTTGTTTGTGCGTTATGACCCGATACACATAGCCACAAGAAGAAAACAAGGTGGCTCCTGATCTGCCAGAGAGGGGCGTGCTTTTATGAAAAGCAGAGATTGTTCTAGACACTTTTGCAGCACTTATGAAGAGCTATACAAATCCTGTTGACTATTTTTTAACTTCTACCTGCAATTGCATAACTGAAGATATTTTACATATACTCAGAAGCCGTTGTCTGTGTCATTTTCTAAAGTTTAAAGTTTGTTTAAGAATAAGAGAATATCAGCACTGTGCAAATAATCCTCAACAGGCGATAGACATTTAGTTCAGTTACTTTTGCTTTCTTGGGTACAGGAACAATGATGGACATCTTGAAGCAGGTGGGGACAGCAGACTGGGACAGGGAGAGATTGAATATGTCCATAAACACTCCAGCCAGCTGGTTTGAGCATGCTCTGAGGACGCGGATAGGGATGCTGTCTGGGCCGGCAGCCTTGCGAGGATTAACACGCTTAAATGTCTTACTTACGTCGGCTACGGAGAACGAGAGCCCACAGTCCTCGGGAGCGGCATGCGTCTGTGACACTGTGATATCCTCAAAATGGGTGAAGAAGGTGTTTAGCTTGTCCGGGAGCATGACGTCGGTGTCAGCGACGTGGCTGGTTTTCCCTTTGTAATCAGTGATTGTCTAGAGTCCCTGCTACATAAGTCTCATGTCTGAGCCGTTGAATTGCGACTCCACTTTGTCTCTGTACTGACGTTTTGCCTGTTTGATTCAACGTTGGTCTGACCAATCGGAATGCTTCAAGATTGTTTTGATCACGCGGACTGGGATATGTTCCGGGTTGCATCTGAGAATAACATTGATGTATACACTGACATGGTGACTGAGTTAATCAGGAAGTGTATAGGGGATGATGTTCACACTGTGACTGTTAAAACCTACCCAAATCAAAAACCGTGGATAGATGGCAGCATTCGCGCAAAACTGAAAGAGCGAACCAACGCATTTAACCATGACAAGGTGACTGGAAATATGGTTGAATACAAACTGTTCAGTAAACAGCTTGATCATTACACAGCTGCACCTTGTGCTGGGGACAATAAAAGGCCACTCTAAAATATGCAGTTTTGTCACACAACACAATGCCAGCGTGCAATTGGCATGCTGACTGCAGTAAGGTCCACCAGAGCTGTTGCCAGAGAATTGAATGTTCATCTCTACCATAAGCTGCCTCCAACGTTGTTCGAGAGAATTTGGCAGTACGTCCAACCGGCCTCACAATCGCAGACCACGTGTAACCACGCCAGCCCAGGACCTCCACACCCGGCTTCTTCACCTGTGGGATTGCCTGAGACATGCCACTCGGCAGCTGATAAAACTGTGGGTTTGCACAATTTAAGAATTTCTGCACAAACTGTCAGGAAACGTCTCAGGGAAGCTCATCTGCATTCTCATCGTCCTCACCACGGTCTTGACCTGACAGCAGTTCAGCGTCATATCCGACTTCAGTGGGCAAATGCTCACCATCGATGGCTACTGGTACGCTGGAGAAGTGTGCTCTTCACTGATGAATCCCGGTTTCAACTGTACCGGGCAGATTGTATGGTATTTGTGGGCGAGTGGTTTGCTGATGTGGTGGTGGGGTTATGGTATGGGAGGCATAAGCTACAGACAACGAACACAATTGATTTTATCAATGGTAATTTGAATCCATTTTGAATTCAGGATGTTTCACAACAAAGTGTGGAATAAGTTAAGGGGTATGAATACTTTCTAAAGGCACTGTATGTGTTATGAATGACCAAAGATGTCTGACTTTATAGTAAGTACAGCGTCATATGATTTAAGGCATTTATGTATGTGTTATAAATGACCAAAGGGGTCTGACTTTAAAGTTGTTACAGCGTGATGCGATATAGTCTTTATGGATGTGTACAGGACACTACATAAGTTGTCAATTTGTCAGGCCCTGTGTAGCTCAGTTGGTAGAGCATGGTGTTTGCAACGCCAGGGTTGTGGGTTCGTTTCCCACGGGGGGCCAGTATGAAAATGTATGCACTCAATAACTGTAAGTCGTTCTGGATAAGAGCGTCTGCTAAAATGTAAATGTCAATAAATAGGTTATTCATATTTTGCTGATTTATGAAGGTTTTCTCATGATCCACAGGTTACTGTAGGGTGAGAGAGGTATTTAAATGGGTTGAAGGACCTGCAAAGCGGCGTTTGTCTCTGTGTGTCAGAGCCAAGATTATTTGGAGTAGTCCAACCTGAGACTACCGCACCAGGTATTCCTCTTCGGTTCCCATTCCTCTTCTGTTTACAATGGTGCCAACATTTTGTGGCTGATGTTTCAGCGGGGGAGTGGGTGAATGTGTCAAAGACCTGACTGGGCCCAGCACTGCACAGTATGGCTCGTTAAATTGTTGTGTGCATATGTATGTGCTGAGGAACATGTACAGTGCCTTCAGAAAGTATTTCCACCCGTTGACCTTTTCCACATGTTGTTATGTTACAGCCTGAATTTAAAGTGGATTAAGTTTATATTTTGTGTTACCAGGCTACACACAATACATACGATAGCGTATTGCTGACACACACCCCAAAAAATTATATTGTTATTATGAGATAAGATCACGTTATTACAAAATAATTAAATAACTCGTTATAACGAAATAATCCATTATTTCCTTATTACAAGAAAGATGATGTCATAACCAGTATGAAAAAAAAAATTATGCACTCACTAAAGTCGCTCTGGATAAGAGCGTCTGCTAAATGACTAAAATGTAAAATGTTATAAGTAGAAGATGTCGTTATTAAGAAATAATCCGGTTGCACGTTATTATGAGAAATAGCCTTTCTTATGCTGAAACGTTACCACATGCTACTTGGCAAGCTTGGCTTCCTCTCATGCACAGCTGGACATTACGGCCGGTTTGCTTGAGATAATCAACTTTTATTTTCTCCTTGGTTTGAGGCATTGGGAGATATGTGTCATTGAGCAATATAGATGGTGTTGTCATTAGTTTACCTACAATGCGGAGAAATGTGAGTTCTCTACAGCAGACGTAAAAAACTATTGGACCTCCTTGACATAGCGTTATTCCTTCTTGATCAACTGGACCGACATGGGAAGCTTCATGGATACAAACTCATGGATTTTAAATGCATCCAATAGGGATATGTGGTGACCCAAAACACAGTCAGGCGTTTACTTCATATTCTAGACGCCCATGGACTGCACATTTGGGCGGAAGTCTCTGGGAGCCAGATTAGCTAACTAGCTACCTTACCTTCACAACCAAGAGGACATAGTGGAAACACCTGAGTGTCCTTTTTGTCTTGTAATTTCACATTTGGAAGGTGCATTGAAACAATTAGCTAGCATTATTATATCATTTAGAGCACATCCAACTAGTTAGCTAGCAAGCTATATCTGAATGATGCACTGAAATTTACTACTCTCGAGGGGTTCACTATGTTAGCTAGTTATGGCTATTCTCAAGAACAAGCAAGCGCCTATCTGAGAAGCATGTACTACTGATCGAGCGTACGCAATCAGCGCTGATTTCATCAGAAGTTCATTACAGTGGCTTGGAAATACGACTTTGCAAAATTAGTCAAAACCTTTATTGACTTTAGATGCAGTATAACGTTAGCTAGCTGGCTAAGATTGAGGGGAGGCCAACTCGGATTTCAGCTAGCTACCGTTAGCATTGTTAGCCGTTTTAGATTAAGTTTGTTAGCTAACGACAACATTGCCATCCATTTGACGACATGATAATGATGGCAAAGTTGTTTCCTACTAAACATTTGCCTACTTTAGCAATGTCATCATATTTCCAGGACACTATAGATGAAACAGCCTCCATCTATCACGACTATTGGGCACCACTATGGCGCCACCGGCAGAGAGTGGCTTGAGAATATTCATAACAATGGTGGAAATCGTTTTGCATGGCCCGGTGCCCCAGGTAGGTGGAGTTTAGTTATTTTAGACTATTCCATTGGTCCTTAAGTGAAATCTCCACCCACCCGGCACCGGACCATGCTAAACGAACTCCACCAATGGCATGATGCGACCCAGTGTATCCTGTGCATGTGACAAATAAACTTTGATTTGACATAGTGTGTGTTTACCAAAGACGGTGTGTGTTGCACCAAAGTCAAATTAGAATACGGGCCAAGGACTAGATAGTGTATTTTTACCTGGAGTTTTTCCTTATTGTAGGCTACTACTTTCACCACTTTTAGTCTTGAAATCTTTGGTTGTTTACTACACTACCTTACTCGCTCTGTTTAGCACATGGCCTCAAATGTGAATCCTTAATGATATGGGTGGGGGCGTAAAGCTAAGGCTTAAGAGGGTGTAAACCATGATGAAAATGTGTAGACAAAGAAGAGCTCTCCAGTAGGTGTACCAAAACATTCAAGGCACATTTTCTCAAAAGAGGGGTTACAAGTTTATCAACTTTCAAAGCAGAATTACTTTCCCGTTGTTCCTCAACTGCAGTGTGATATACCATTTTTATCCAATGTAAAAAACACCATTTCAAATGTTGCTACAGAAGACCAAATCGAGGCGGTCGGTCACATTTGTCATTTTCCACTACTTTATCATGCATGCACTTTTTATATTATGTGTTTCAGTGTTGTAGTACTCCAGACTGAAAACATGAAAATGACCATATGTAAGTGGTCGCTTGTCAGAAAATGTTTTAAAAATTGTTATATTCTTCCTGGGGGTGTATATGAACAGATTTTAATAAGATTTCATGTTGCTAAAATGCTGTCAGTTCCACTTTAAATGCAACAATGTTTCACACACAAGTTATTTTCAAAGAGATGGCCAACAACAGCAAGCGCGCTGCAATAAAAAACACAGTTCCACTCACCAGATGATGATCATTTGAAACTTAACTTATTGTTGAAAGTTATTCTTGAAAAGGGAGAAGCTAACAAATTAGCAACAACATCCTCTTTGATAACACCTGCTGCAGCCGCTGCAAACTAGCCGACAACAAAAGCTAGGTAGGTAGACCGTGGGAAAACTACTGCTCGTTATTGCGCAGTGACATGTTGGCCTTCAAGAAGGCAGAAGTTTCCATACGTTTTTGTAAAAACGGTCCCATCTATTAAGTCAAAATGTGATTGGTTGATTTCACTGTCACTCCAAAATGTTGTCCTAATACAGTTGAATGGCAAATGCCTTTATCTAGCTTCTGATGGCCTAGCCAATGGCTGTCTTAGCTAGCTAGATTTATCTCCCAAGAGACCAGCAAAGAAAAATCCTGATTGCATCTTTTTTTCTCTTCAATGTTAACCCTTTCCTTTCCAACAAAAACTGAAGAGATTAAATCATAATTGAAAATAATAATATAATGATAATTATTTTATAAATCCTTAGCCCTTCTCTGAAGGCGTAGAAGGCCCATTTTCCCCCACTGTGTTTAGGTTAGTATAATTTGTAGAGTGGTTCTACTTTCCCTCAGCATGCATATTTTCACTATTCTGAATGTCTAAAGAATCCATATGTTGTTCTGAAATATGAACACAGAAATACTGGACATGTGTAACTCTTATTATGTTGGTGATTTGACAAAATTACAATCATGGTCTTGAATTGGACTTACATTTTTCTGGTCTCGGTGTCCCCCCCAGTCAACTACTGAGCCTCCACTCCAAACAACTGTGTTTGTGTGAACATTCTAACCACCCTCTTCCTGTAATTGGAGCATCCTACTTAACTACTGTTTCTCTCTCCTTGCAGTTCACGCCCTCTGCCTCTTTATAACCTGTAGTCCACCTGTGTTTGGGGTCGATCACCTCTGTTAGGGGAGTGCGGGGAGCAGGAGCTTGTCCGTGGCGCTTGGGTCCAAGAAACAAGCTGTTGGTCCATACTGCAAATGTCTGAGCTGTGGAGCTCTGGTTGGAGCTAACTTGTAATCTTGCGTCCATCCTAACATAGATTGCCCTGCATTCAGGGTTGTTGGCTATCGTTGTTTTTGTAGTTTTTGCCCCAAGCGCCACACCATGTGCTCCCTCATGCTCGGTGTGATGGTGGCTTCACTAAGGTATTTGTTATTATTATGAAATGTAAAGTAACTTATTGCTTTGTACTCCAAGCTATTTAAAGTATTGATTGAGTAGAGCTCAAGCCAACATCCAGGTAGTCTCAGAAACCCAGTCCTTGGCAACAGCAGTGACTAGTTTTGGGATTAATGACGGACTCTATTGGTAACGTCATAAAACTAAACCTGGCACCATCCCTATGATGAAGCATGGTGGTGGCAGCATCATGGTGTGGGGATGTTTTTCAGCGGCAGCGGCTGGGAGATTAGTCAGGATCAAGGGAAAGATTAACAGAGCAAAATACAGAGAGATCCTTGATGAAAACCTGCTCCAGAGTGCTCAGGACCTCAGACTGGGGCGAAAGTTCACCTTTCAACAGGACAATGACCCTAAGCACACAGCCAAGGCAATGCAGGAGTGGCTTCGGGACAAGTCTCTGAATGTCCTTGAGTGGCCCAGCCAGAGCCCGGACTTGAACCCGATCAATCATCTCTGGAGAGACCTGAAAATAGCTGTGCAGCGACGCTCCCCATCCAACCTGACAGAGCTTGAGAGGATCTGCATAGAAGAATGGGAAAAGCTCCCCAAATAAAAGTGTGCCAAGCTTGTAGCGTCACATCCAAGAAGACTAGGCTGTAATCGCTACCGTAGGTTCTTCAACAAAGTACTGAGTAAGGTGTCTGAATACTTATGTAAATGTGATATTTCCGGGGTTTTTCATTACTAAAAACCTGTTTTAGCTTTATCATTATGGGGTATTGTGTGTAGATTGATGAGGGGGGAAAAAACAATTTAATCAATTTCAGAATAAGGCGGTAATGTAACAAAATGTGGAAAAAGTCAAGGGGTCTGAATAGTTTCTGAATGGACTGTATAGTCATATGGCCAATAATGTATTCTGCAAATATAATTACAATACAGAAATGTAATTGCTCTTTAGTGAAATTCTGTCCATCTTATGTTGGAAACCATATTCACGGAAACCTAGTTGCACACCACTTATAAAATGTTCAACCTGTTTCTTGAACACCAGTGTTTTTTTTAGGAGAAGAATGAGTAACCTTTAGGACAATGTCTCCATTACAGGTCCCCAAGGGTACAGTAAGGGTATATCATTAACATAACTTGTGATAGTTTAAATGTTAGAATTGGGCTTGACAAATCAGATATCATCGTTGTTATTTACATCATAGCTTACACAACCTTTTCATGTTGACAGTGGCAAGACAAAACTTGATATGCATTGAATGTAGGATTTTCAATCATTCAATCAAATGTATTTATAAAGCCCTTCAGCAGATATCACAAAGTGCTATACAGAAACCCAGCCTAAAACCCAAAACAGCAAGCAATGCAGATGTAGAAGCATGGTGGCTAGGAAAAACTCCCATGAAAGGCAGGAACCTAGGAAGAAACCTAGAGAGGAACCAGGCTCTGAAGGGTGGCCAGTTTTCTTCTGGCTGTGCCGGGTAGAGATTATAAGAGTACATGGCCATGAAGGCCAGCAGGGTCAAATAATATTCACAGTGGTTGTAGATGGTGCAACAGGTCAGTACCTCAGGAGTAAATTTCAGTTGGCTTTTCATAGCCGAGCATTCAGTGGTCGAGACAACAGGTGCGGTAGAGAGAGAGAGTCGAAAACAGAAGGTCCGGGACAAGGTAGCACGTCCGGTGAACAAGGTCAAGGTTCCATAGCTGCAGGTAGAACAGTTGAAACTGCAGCAGCAGCAGCATGACCAGGTGGACTGGGGACAGTCAGGAGTCATCAGGCCAGGTAGTCCTGAGGCATGATCCTAGGGCTCAGATCCTCCTGGAGGGGAGGGAGAGAGGGAGAGAGGGAGAGAGAGAGAATTAGAGGGAGCATAAATTAAATTCACAACGGACACCAGATAAGACAGGAGAATTACACCAGATACAACAGACTGACCCTAGCCCCCCGGCAAATAGACTATTGCAGCATAGATACTAGAGGCTGAGACAGGGGTGGGTCGGGGGACACTGTGACCCCGTCCGACGATACCCCCGGACAGGGCCAACCAGGCAGGATATAACCCCACCCACTTTGCCAAAGCGCAGCCCCCACACCACTAGAGGGATATCAACAGACCACCAACTTACTACACTGAGACAAGGCTGAGTATAGCCCACGAAGATCTCCTCCATCGCACAAGCCCGAGGGGGCGCAAAACCAGACAGGAAGATCACGTCTGTGACTCAACCCACTCAAGTGACGCACCCTCCTAGGGACGGCATGGAAGAGCACTTGTAAGCCAGTTACTCAGCCCCCGTAATAGGGTCAGGGGCAGAGAATCCCAGTGGAGAGAGGGGAGCCGGCCAGGCAGAGACAGCAAGGGCGGTTCGTCGCTCCAGTGCCTTGCCGTTCACCTTCGCACCCCTGGGCCAGACTACACTCAATCATAGGACCTACTGAAGAGATTAGTCTTCAGTAAAGACTTAAATTTCGAGACCGAGTCTGCGTCTCTCACATGGATAGGCAGACCATTCCATAAAAATGTAGCGCTATATGAGAAAGCCCTGCCTCCAGCTGTTTGCTTAGAAATTCTAGGGACAATAAGGAGGCCTGCGTCTTGTGACCTTAGCGTACGTGTAGGTATGTACGGCAGGACCAAATCGGAGAGATAGGTAGGTGCAAGCCCATGTAATGCTTTGTAGGTTAGCAGTAAAACCTTGAACTCAGCCTTAGACTTAACAGGAAGGCTATTGCAGCACTGGAGTAATATGATCAAATGTTTTGGTTCTAGTCAAGATTCTAGCAGTTGTGTTTAGCACTAACTGAAGTTTATTTAGTGCTTTATCCGGGTAGCCGGAGAGTAGAGCATTGCAGTAGTCTAATCTAGAAGTGACAAAAGCATGGATTTGTCACGCCCTGATCTGTTTCACCTGTCTTGTTCTTGTCTCCACCCCCTACGAGGTGTCTCCCATTTGTCCCCATTATCCCCCAGTTTTTCCTGTTTGTCTGTTGCCAGTTCGTCTTGTCCCGTCAAGTCTTACCAGCGTGTTTTTTCCCGTTTTCAAGTTTTTCTAGTTAATGTTTTCTAGTTCTCCCGGTTCTGACCATTCTGCCTGCCATGACCCTGTGCCTGCCTGCCGTTCTGTACTTTATTGACTCTGCCCTGGATTGCTGACCTCTGCCTGCCCTTGACCTGTCGTTTGCCTGCCCCCTGTTTTGTAATAAACATCTGTGATTTGAACTGTCTGCATCTGGGTCTTATCCTGAGTCCTGATAGGATTAGCTTTTCTGTATAATTTTTGGACAAAACGTTTCTGATTTTCGCAATGTTACGAAGATGGAAAAAAGCTGTCCTTTAAATATTCTTGATATGTTCGTCAAAAGAGAGATCAGAGTCCGGAGTAACGCCGAGGTCCTTCACAGTTTTATTTGAGACGACTGTACAACCATCAAGGTTAATTGTCAGATCCAACAGCAAATCTCTTTGTTTATTTGGGACCTAGAACTAGCATCTCTGTTTTGTCTGAGTTTAAAAATAAAACATTTGCTGCCATCCACTTCCTTATGTCTGAAACACAGGCTTCCAAGGTAGACAATTTTGGGGCTTCACCATGTTTCATCGAAATGTACAGCTGTGTGTCGTCCGCATAGCAGTTATAGTTAACATTGTGTTTCCGAAGGACATCACCAAGAGGTAGAATATATAGTGAAAACAATAGAGGTCCTAAAATGGAACACTGAGGAACATAGGACAAACCATCCACAGAGACAAACTGATATCTTTCCGACAGATAAGATCTAAACCAGGCAAGAACTTGTCTGTGTCGATCAATTAGGGTTTCTAATCCTGAGTGGCGCAGTGGTCTAAGGCACTGCATCGCAGTGCTAACTGTGCCACTAGAGATCCTGGTTCGAATCCAGGCTCTGTCGCAGCCGGCTGCGACCGGGAGACTCATGGGCGGCGCACAATTGGCCCAGCGTCGTCCAGGGTAGGGGAGGGAATGGCTGGCAGGGATGTAGCTCAGTTGATAGAGCATGGCGTTTGCAATGCCAGGGTTGTGGGTTCGATTCCCACGGGGGGCCAGTATAAAAAATAAAAAGATATATGTATTCACTAACTGTAAGTCGCTCTGGATAAGAGCGTCTGCTAAATGACTAAAATGTAAATGTAATCTCTCCAAAAGAATGTGGAGATCGATGGTCTCAAAAGCAGCACTAAGGTCTAGGAGCACGAGGACAGATGCAGAGCCTTGGTCTGACGCCATTAAAAGGTAATTTACCACCTTCATGAGTGCAGTCTCAGTGCTATGATGTGGTCTAAAACCAGACTGAAGCATTTTGTATACATTAGTTGTCTTCAGGAAGGCTGTGAGTTGCTGCGCAACAGCTTTTTAAGAAATGTTTGAGAGGAATGGGAGATTCGATATAGGCCAATAGTTTTTTACATTTTCCGGGTCAAGGTTAGGCTTTTTCAAGAGAGGCTATATTACTGCCACTTTTAATGAGTTTGGTACACATCCGGTGAATAGGTAGCCATTCATTTTGTTCAACATAGGAGGGCCAAGCACAGGAAGTAGCTCTTTCAGTAGTTTAGTTGGAATAGGGTCCAGTATGCAGCTTGAGGGTTTAGAGGCCGTTACTATTTTCATGAATGTGTCAAGAGATACACGATTAAAAAACTTGAGTGTCTCCATTGATGTGATGAGGTGGTGTTGAAGGAGTCAGGCGCAGGAGGGTAAATCACAGAATAACAGGCTTTAATCCGCAAAATACAGGTTTACGCAGAAATGCGTCAAACACACTCCAGGGCACAAAACAGGCGCGCTGGAAAATACAAGGCACACTGGAAAATACAAGGCACACGGGAAATACTCCCGTCGATACAAAATACACGAGCTCCACCGAGCTTCACTAACCTCCACAATAAACAATCACCCACACAGACAAGGAAGCAGAGGGAACACTTATACAATGACTAATGAGGGAATAAGGACCAGGTGTGTGATTGAAGACAAGACAAATGGAGTGATGATAAATGGATCGGCAGTAGCTAGTAAACCGGTGACGCTGAACACCGAAACCTGCCAGAACAAGGAGGGGAGGCAGCCTCGGTGGAAGTCGTGACAATTGATCCTAGGTCCTGTCAGTTCTGTTAAGACTCAGGACAACTGAGCTTTCGAGAAATATGCAGATTCAAAAAGAGTAGCCCTATTTTGAGATGTGAGCTATCAGTGTGCAAAGCTGTCATCAAGGCAAAGGGTGGCTATTTGAAGAATCTCAAAAATAAAATATACAGTTGAAGTCGGAAGTTTACATACACCTTAGCCAAATACATTTCAACTTAGTTTTTCACAATTGCTGACATTTAATCCTAGTAAAAATTCACAGTCTTAGGTCAATTAGGATCACCACTTTATTTTAAGAATGTGAAATGTCAGAATAATAGTAGAGAGAATGATTTATTTCAGCTTTTATTTCTTTCATCACATTCCCAGTGGCAATTAGTATTTGGTAGCATTGCCTTTCAATTGTTTAACGTGGGTCAAACGTTTTCGGGTAGCCTTCTACAAGCTTCCCACAATAAGTTGGGTGAATTTTGGCCCATTCCTCCTGACAGAGCTGGTGTAACTGAGTCAGGTTTGTAGGCCTCCTTGCTCGCACACGCTTTTTCAGTTCTGCCCACAAATGTTCTATGGGATTGAGGTCAGGGCTTTGTGATGGCCACTCCAATACATTGACTTTGTTGTCCTTAAGCCATTTTGCCACAGCGTTGGAAGTATGCTTGGGGTCATTGTCCATTTGGAAGACCCATTTGCGACCAAGCTTTAACTTCCTGACTGATGTCTTGAGATGTTGCCTCAATATATTCACATAATTTCCCTTCCTCATGATGCCATCTATTTTGTGAAGTGCACCAGTCCCTCCTGCAGCAAAGCACCCCCACAGCATTTCTTTCCAGAAGCCTTGAGAAAATTGGCGGCTGATGGAGGTCCTGTAGAACCATTTCCAGATAAAGCGTCCGGGGTGAAAAAGTTTAATGAAAAAAGTCGAGCGAGGAAAAAATTAAGACGTTTGTAAATGTATTCAAAGTAAAAAACGAAACGTTTGGCAGATAGCCAAGTAGCAACAAACAGCACAGCAGCAAGATGGATCTATAAAAGTATTGACTCAGGCAACAACTTTATTGTTCAAGCAAATATGGTGTAAACAGTACTGTAGGAGCAGAGCAAGCAGGTGGGCTTCCTTCATCTCTGGGGATACACTGATGGTGGACTTTCAGAGTCCCCGGCTTAGCCGGGGTGAAGCCAAAGATGGTGGATAAATGAAGATAGTTCACTCAGGCCATTTACCATTGTCTACTTAAGGGGGTGGCTCTCCCATAGACACCCAATGCGATAGCAGCTGGGTCTGGTCTACTTAGTTCATTGTGTCGTGACGTGACTTACTTTAATGTATGACTGTTTTTTATCGAATCACCTAACTTTGTTTAATTGTCACTCTATTAAATTAATCATGTAACAATTAACTCATTAGGAATTTGGGGCACCACGGAATAAGTTGTTTAACGAGTTACCATCTCCCTAATTAAACTCTTATAATAAATATATGTTATATATCGATAACAGTCACTTATCAAACAATGACCTCTTATCAGTCTCATTCTGAACGTCGCATAATCCTTGAACCTGCAGGTACCCTAACCTTATTGATGAATCAGCAATACACAAATTGGCTTAATTATTTATTTACTAACTAACTAAATAATAACACAATACAAACACACATAGGTTATTGATTACTAACGTAATACAATGAAAACAGGTCCCTACTGGACTGTACGAACATTAGCATGAATGCTTGGGTAGTGGAGGGGTCAGAATGGAAGGGAGAGACAGAGATTCAAACTATCGTAGTTACTTTGGAAACTATGCTCACAGTAATCATAATACTTATGCACCCTAATAATCGCTCATTCGGATTAGAAATGCAACATGTATTTATGTGTTGCTGTCCTCGATAGTTGATGTAGGACTCTGGTTTGCCCACCAGAGATCTCAATGTCCTTGGTAGAGTTTCTGGTCGTATTGGTGGTTAGAATGGATACTTCAGATGTACCAGCGGTTGTCTGAGGGGGATTGTCCTCTATCTCGTGTCTTTAGTGAAAGTTCTCTAGACGACTATACATGCCAGCTGCAGACTGAAATGATAAGGTCTAGTGCATTGTCTTCTTCTTCACCTCGTGTAGAGGTTGAGAGTTTCAGAGTTTCTCCATTTCAAACGCGTGGACTAACGTCTCACGTTTTCTGGTCTTCTGGTCTTGTAGAAATTCAACCATTTTACAACGTTAAGCACACGCTTCACGTCTGCTGGTCTAAAGGTTGATTTGTTTTTCAAGGCTTTTTATGCCCTCTGGGTAAAAGGGGCGTTCCATCGTGATGACACAATCTCTGATGTCACTCGGGGTGTGGCTAGTCACTGTGCATAGTTTTTTTTATGAAAAACTATTATCTCATTCGAAGACTAAAATCCCATTCCTATCTTCACCAAAATACTCTCATACTTAATCATATATTTTATACAACATTTAGATGTAAACTTGATAGACAGAATATGTACACTTTCCGAGTTACAGTTATTACTTGAAACCATCCTTAATGACATCACAAAATAATAAACAATATGACATGATTATTCTTTAGATCCCCACTGACTATTCCAAACACTTGGAGGTCAGGAATAATAGGTGGCAAGAGTCTCTCTGTAACAAAGAGATTTCTTTCTTTACATACTGGAGACCAAAAGGAGTCCTTTTCTGCAAACTATTTATGACCGGCTGTTGAGTCATAAAACCGGCCCAACTCCCCCTTCTCCTCTCCTGTGGGAGAGAGTGGGGGTCTGGCTATCTGTCAGCCAGACCAAGCTGATCTGGCACCTTTGATCCTCACCAAGGAGAGAGTCATGACAGTCCCCCTCTGGTGGGTTCAACCTTGGAAGGATTCTGCAAGTTGGAACCCACCATTAAAATGACCACGGGATGTCCTGGTTGTGGATCATCGTTGCGGTCCCCCTCTCGTGGTTTACCTTGGGAGGATCTCTACAAGCTGCAGGCCACCACAAGAATGGCCAGGGGACGTACTGGTTGGGCTTCGCCGTTCCGGACCCGTCGTCCGGTCGTCCAGGCTGGTAGATCTGGGCAGTAACTTAGGCAGATGTTAACACCGCACACACACACACTCACGAAATACATAATTAAATGTATTTCCCAAATGAGCGGCGTTGTGGCACTAACTGATGGTTGTATGGGGAACTTGTTTATGGCTCTATCACTTCGCGTCAGAGAAAATGAAACAAAATTAATAAAAACAAAAAAGATACAAAAATATATTTACCGTACCTTAATCATCTAATTGGACTGTATTCTATATACGTCCACGGTCTTGGCTAAATTACTCTATCATGGCATTGCCTCTAATGTCATGTCAAGGGTTTTCCCACTTAGTGGTGTGTTGCTTAGGCACTATCCTAAGTTGGTAACTATATGATAAATCTACAGTTTGTAAGGCACTAGCTTCGGACAGTCTACAGGGATGACCTATGGACTTCTGGGGAGAAACTGGTGAGTCCGGTAGCTGTAGAATCAAAGGCCTCAGGGTAAATTTTCAACTTTAGCCAGGCTGGTGTTTTGCTCGTACCCTTAAGTGATCCTAGCATAAATCCTCATTAAATGTTCCGTTGTGCAAGTGCGCATGCCAAAGGAAAGAAAACCAAGTATCCTGGTAGGCTGCAACCTGTTCAGAATGAGTCTGACGTAATCAGATAATATTCATGTCAATGCCTGGAGGTCAGTAAGAATTGGTGTCGAGGGAACCTGTAGTGGTTTTACTACAGGTCACGTTGTCTTACACCATTGTAGTGGCGATAGATATGAAGGAGTCTATTTCATAGCTATGTTCTCTCTGGAGAAGCTAACCTCACGACGGTAGTACTCTATAAGCACTGAACCAGTCGTACGCAGTGTGATCATGTTTCATGACTTCTAATAACATTCCTCCTGAATGGAGGGTTCTATTTATTAGTGGCTTGTGTGTTATCCATCAGAAGAGTGTTTTGGGAGATTCACTTCCACGTGTTGCAATCCGAGTGACTACTAACTCCTCTGTCGCTGTTGTCAAGGGCCATTTGACTTGTTAGGTCTCTAACCTTTTTACTGATTGTGGCTGGACTGATTTTTGCTGGCATTGGTACTGGTACTCAAGGGGACCAGCTATCCTACCGATTAATTCTGAAATGTTATCTTACCGGAATACATGATTATAGCATTTTACTAGTTACATTGTAGTTGAAACTACACATGGCAAGGGATGATTATTGTTGCCATTTGTTTTGGAGGTGGAAAGTCCACTGGAGTTATTTTACGACCAGTGTGGTACACCTCAGTGATATCTCAACAGTGTTCTAAGGTTATCCTCGTCGAGGGGCTTGTCTGCTCTATGTTGTCATGGGGAAGTTTACAACTAAATTTGTTTCCTGCTCTGGTGGTCTCGTACAGTGTTGCTCGTAGTCTCGACCCCCCCACCGGCCTCGACGAGACTCATCATGGGTCTGGGCTAGTATTCCCCCCCTTTGTGTCTTGGGACCCCCACACCAGCGGTGGGTGTTGGTTTCCGAGGCACAAACGAAAGGTTTGGACCCTTTGTACGAGTTGTCAGCAGACGCGTAGTTAGTAGATTGTCTGTAACCATTCAAACAAATCTCCTGGTGTTTGTGCTTGAAAACGCTCAGTGGCTGTCATGGCCTGCCTGTCACCACAGCGTCCGCGTGTGGCAACCGTTCCAGTACCTGCGAACTGAGACGAGGATATCTTTCTGCGATATGGCATTATTTCAACAGTGGGAATCATCGGGTCAGTTGCGGGACTGACACCATTAGTTTCATTGTAAGGGGTTTCAGTCCCCCCCAAAGCGGAAAATGTAACATCGGAAGCAGAGTACACTCTGCACATCGATGCTTTTATTCCTGAGACGGCCGCAGTGCTTGCGGAAGTGTCCGTAGGACAAGAGAAGTTAATCTCAGCTACAGTATCACATGACTCCAAGGGGGAGTGAAGTGGCTCATTCACAGAGACTGCTGGCTTGAAATCATGAAAGGACTGGTCAATCAGGTTTGCTGATTGAATGTAACGAGATATCGTAATATCTCCTTGGGTCAGATGCTTCACAGAGAAGTGTTGAGAAATCTTTTTCGAAAGGGGTTCTTTTGATAGATGTTCTTTTTGGATGAGTGTTTCGCAGTCAGCGGTAGGATATGACAGTATGGTCAGTGGATACAGCACGGTTGCCTGTGACCACACTTGGTTGGTCTTCCAATCCATCAGTGGGATCAACCGATCCATCAAGTCTACTCTGAGTAGCAGGGGTTCACTTTCGAGGCTGGTAACATACACAGGGTGAACAAGCGATGCGTCTTGGAAGTATAGTTTCAGCATGATTCACATTGTGAGAGGCGACGTAGTCTGGGTGAAACCTCGAAGTGAAGTGTTGCATCGTTCCGTTTTCAACAAACGTTTAGCTGGGTTCAAAGAATCAATTAGCACATGACAGGTTAAGCAGTCCTCCAGGACTGTTTCCAGGTATGGGCTGTTTGAGTCGCATTTTGTGGTCATATTCCCCACAAAGTTGAGTGTTCATTCGCAACTACGTGATGTGTAATTTCTGTTCATGGTGAAAACAGATGGACTTATCGGGTTTCGAGTGGAATTGGCTCTTGCGATGTGTTTGACCTTTTTCTTCGCAAACATTTGTATCAGAGACTATAGACAAAGCTTATGGGTGTCACGATCGTTGATGAACGGGTCAGACCAAGGCGCAGCGTGAAATGCATCCATGTTTATTGTACTGAATAAACATACAAAAACAACAAAAGGCAACGAAACGTGACGTCGGAAGGCTAATCACTAACAAGCCCAAACTCACCGAACACAAACAAGATCCCACAACACAGGCAGGAAAACTGGCTGCCTAAGTATGATCCCCAATCAGAGACAACGAGCAACAGCTGCCCCTGATTGGGAATCACACCCGGACAAACATAGAAATAGAAACATAGAATACCACACATAGAAAAAGCACAACAAGGAATATACACACCCTGACTCAACATATAAGCGTCCCCTGAGTCAGGGCGTGACAGTGGGCTTGTGTCTTGATCGAGCGGGCCCTGGATAGGGTCTCGCGTGAGAGCGGGAGTAATTTGATTGTTAACGTCCTTGCTAAGGGTGTTAATTCTGGCGGACCTGTTGTCCGGCAATTCCACATCCAGTCATAGTGACTTGTCTTTTTCCTGTTTATCAAATTCTTTCCGGTTCTTTCTTTCTCTTAGCAGAGCTTTTAGCGAGTATTAGCGTATGCTTCTCTCATCCTTGAACCCTTTTTCACCCTTGTTACCCTTGTGCTCTGACACTTTGGTTGGATTGGGTGCAGGAACCTAGCGATCCGGTCGATTGTAGCGGTAGTCGTTTCGCTGGCGATGTCCTTTACAGTTATTTAGACCGTGGTGGGTATTGGTATCGTGGTTTCGTGGTAGAAACCGTTGTTGTACGACATCTCTTTACGCTTCAATACCTGATAGTGCACCCTCTAACTGGAGTGAGTGCTCCTGTTCAAACTCCAAAATTTGATGCCTCAAAAGGTGTGCTTGCAAGCTCTCTGAGTACTCAGATTGGCAAACCAACATGGGCTGTAGGACCCAAGTAGGTAATGAATGTGGGATACATGTTCGACAGAAACATTTGTTTGAATGGTAATAGCTCTTCCATTCCGGTTTCAGTGAGTAGGCCAAAGTAAGCTGAACGAAGCCTACGATAGTAAGCTTGTGGGTGTTCATTCCGAGCATGCTTGACAGTGTTAGCCAGCGAGCTTTCGTGTTTGCGAGTCGCAGAACCACTAAATTCTATTTTCAAAGCTGTGGCAAGTTTAGCGGTTGTTTTGCATGTGTCACTGTTGGAGACGAATGAACCTTGTCACGTGTCTATTCGACGTTCGCTTCAACAAGTAAAGCCTGTCAGCACCCGTAGCGTTCGGGTAGCCATTCAAGGCATCCACTATGTCTGCAAGGAACGTCTCAGTGTCGTTTGGCTTACCTGGAACAGGGTCAAAGGTGCAGATGTTTTTTACGAGTTTGTCAAGGCGTTCTGTGCCAAGTGCGCAGGGAGTGTTGGCTTCATCCTGTGGGGAATTGTGGGCCGAAAGGCCAAGAGGAGAAGCGAAGCTTTGTCTTTGTTGGCGAGGATGTGCCATATTACCCTGTTCCGAATGGCCAAGAGGGGAAGACTGAGGGACATCTGCGAGATTCAAAGTCTGAAACCTTCTGTTGTCTTCACTCCTTTGTGTACCGAGCTCCAGTTGCGAGCTTGGTTGCTTGACTGGGTAGTCATGCTTTAGCACGTTACTGTTCTGGAATTCCTCCAGATGGTACCTAAGGGTGGTATTCTGCTGCATGGCAGAGTCCACTTGGGCGCTTAGAGTACTTATTTCAGACACGTGAGTTTCGCACTTGCTCCGTTCGGCCTCATACTTATCTGACAGGGCTTGAGTACGGAGTGAGAGAATCAGTGATGAGATTTCCTTCGCTTGCTTAGAAATCAATATTTCCATCTTCATCACCTGAGTTCTCACATCATTCATTTGGTCAGCGACTTCAATGAGTTTCGCTGATTTGTCATCCAACTTGATCATGGTGTTCATTAACTGATCGTCTTTGGTGTGCAGCATTTGGACTAGAACATTATTGCTTTGAGTAACGTTCATCAAAACTGCATGTATGTTATCAAGTTGGCGCTCCTGTTTGTAGATAACTCGTCAGATTTATCTAGTTTGGTGTGGACTTGTTCGTATTTAGTTTTTGCTAAATCGAGTTGTTCTTGTAGAAGACGATTTTGTTGAAGAGTTTGTGCTCGTTCATCGTCATACATTTTTGAAATTACTTTTAATTGTTCCGTTTTCAAACGCAGTTCCACAGCTAGCAGTATTTTTCCCTTTTCTGCTTTTGTCATTAGTTTCCCGGTTCTCTCCACCTGTCCCTTCATGTCTACCGTTTCTTGCTCATGCTTTAGCTGTGCACTGCGCTATTGGACCGATGCCAATCTCGGATGGCAAGACATCAGGGCTAAACTGGAGAGAACCTTTACAAGGCCTGCACCCGATGGTTGATTTTGGAGAGCGTTTTCCGCAATTTCTGCTGTTTTTCCGCTAATGGCATAGTTAGGGTTGGTATCGCTGCTGAGGTCAGCGATCAATCCTTTTATGGGTGAGAGTTCACTAATTTGCTGGGGGAGTGGGGACCACCCTCTCTGATAGCTTGCACATTATTTTACAAAAATGTTGCTGTTGTTTTTTTGTTTGGGTTTTGAGCTGCAAAAATGATTTTAATCTATTTATAGACGTTAATGAACATCACTACTGCATCAGTAATGTGGGAGTTGGATGTGAATGACTTTGCAAAAGCAAATTGAGTTGATTAATCAATGATAATGATTAATCCTACCTGTATATGCTATCTGGGAATTAAAATGTAACCTGAAAGCGTTGCTTTATCTAGGTTAATATGGAAAAGTTTAAAATTGTCTCCTTTGTTGAACCAAATCAATTTGGATCTTATCCAAATGATCCATTTGAAAAGGTATGTTTGGCAATTTAACTTATTTAATTGAATGAGACAATGATATCCATTCAGTTGAGATTGGCTGGATTATCATAAATGTAACCAGTAGTTCAAATGTGAGGGTACATTCACCACTTATCCCTAAGGCTGAAGCCACGTGGGATTCCCTTGAAGGCGGGACTTCCATCAATACTGGTTCAGTACTGTGGGGGTTGGCTCCAATGAGCTTGCAAAAAGCAAATTGAATTGATTAATCAATGTTAATGATTAATCATACCTGTATAGGCTTTCTGGGAATTAAACTTTATTTCACCTGAAAAGCGTTGCTTTATCTAGGTTAATATGGAAAAGTTTAAAATGTCTCATTAGTTGGAAGAACCTGAAAAGGTATGTTCGGCAATTTCACTTATTAAATTGAATGAGATAATGATATCCAATCAGTTGAGATTGGCTGGATATCATAAGTGTAGCCCGTAGATACACAATGGCGCCAACGAAGATGGCGGCCTCGTGAATAGCTCTTAGGAAACTTTGCAGTATTTTGGTTTTTTTATGTATTATTTAGTACATTATAAGCTCAGAAAATGTTTTGTATTATTACATACAGCCGGGAAAAACTATTGGATATCAGAGCGGAGGTAACTCACCAGCATTACGTCCAGGAATATGACTTTCCCGAAGCAGATCCTTTGTTTGCTCTCCCCGGGCAATTGAACTGATTCCAGCGGCTGACCCAAAACATCACCGGCAGAGGAGAGGCACTCGGAGCAGCCTGCTGGTTCGACTTAGGAGGCACGCACACCACCAACCGCTTCCAAGTATACTACTCGCTAATGTTCAGTCTTTGGATAACAACGTCGACGAGCTCAGGGCAAGGATTTCTTTCCAGAGAGACATCAAGGCCTGTAACATACTTTGTTTCACGGAAACATGGCTCTCTGGGGATATTCTGTAGAAATCTGTCCAGCCAGATGGGTTCTCAGTTCATCGTGCAGACAAAAATAAATAACTCTCCGGGAAGTAGAAGGGTGGATGTAGCGGGTGATTTTGGACAGAGTCAGGCGCAGGAGGGTAAATCACAGAATATATGGTTTATTCGGCAATACAGCGGTACGCAGCAATGCATAAAACACTCCAGTGCGGTAAAACGGCGCACTGGGGAAAACAGGGCACACGGGTGAATATCCCGGCGATACACAAGACAATATAGCTCCAACAAGCTATAGTAACCTCCACAATAACCAATCACACACAAAGACAAGGGGGGCAGAGGGAATACTTCTACAGGTATTGATGAGGGGATATGAACCAGGTGTGTGTAATAAACAAGACAAAACAAATGGAATGATGAGAAGAGGAGCGGCAGTGGCTAGAAGGCCGGTGACGACGAACGCCAAAGCCTGCCCGAACAAGAAGAGGAGGCAGCTTCGGAGGAAGTCGTGACAGCGGAGGTGTGTGTTTCATGATTAACGACTCATGGTGTAATTGTAGTAACATACAAGAACTCAAGTCCTTTTGTTCACCCTACCTAGAATAGCTCACAATCAAATGCCGACTTTATTATCTCTCAAGAAAATGTTATTCGGTTATAGTCACGGCCTTGTATATCCCCCCTCAAGCCCTCAAGGAACTTCACTGGACTTTATGCAAACTGGAAACCACATATCCTGAGGCTGCAGTTATTGTAGCCGGGGATTTTAACAAAGCAAATTTGAGGACTAGGCTGCCGAAGTTCTATCAACATATCAACTGTTGTACTCGGGCTGCTAAAATCCTCGACCATTGCTATTCGAACTTCCGGGATGGTTATAAGGCCCTCCCCCGCCCTCCTTTCGGCAAATCTGACCACGACTCCATTTTGCTCCTCCCTTCCTATAGGCAGAAACTCAAACAGGAAGTACCCGTACTAAGGACTATTCAACGCTGGTCTGACCAATCGGAATCCACGCTTCAAGATTGTTTTGATCACGCGGACTGGGATATGTTCCGGGTAGCTTGTGAAAAAATTTAGACGAATACACTGAAACGGTGACTGAGTTTATCAGAAAGTGTATAGGTGATGTTGTGCCCACTGTGACTATTAAAACCTACCCTAACCAGAAACCGTGGTTAGACGGCAGCATTCGCGCAAAACTGAAAGCGCGAACCACCGGATTTAACCATGGCAAGGTGACTGGGAATATGGCAGAATACAAACAGTGTAGCTACTCACACCACCAAGACAATTAAACTGGCAAAACATCAGTATAGAGACAAAGTGGAGTCACAATTCAACGGCTCAGACATGAGAAGTATGTGGCAGGGTCTACAGACAATCACGGACTACAAAAGGTAAACCAGCCACGTCGCCGACACCGACGTCTCGCTTCCAGACAAGCTAAACACCTTCTTTGCCCTATTTGAGGATAACACAGTGCCACCGACGAGGCCCACTACCAAGGACTGTGGCCTATCCTTCTCAGTGGCTGACATGAGTAAGACATTTAAGCATGTTAACCCCCGCAAGGCTGCCGGCCCAGACGGAATCCCTAGCCGCGTCCTCAGAGCATGCGCAGACCAGCTGGCTGGTGTGTTTACGGACATATTCAATCTCTCCCTTTCCCAGTCTGCTGTCCCCACATGCTTCAAGATGGCCACCATTGTTCCTGTACCCAAGAAAGAAAAGGTAACTGAACTAAATGACTATTGCCCCGTAGCACTCACCTCTGTCATCATGAAGTGCTTTGAGAGACTAGTGAAGGATCATATCACCTCTACCTTACCTGTCACCCTAGACCCACTTAAATTTGCTTACCGCCCCAATAGATCCACAGACGATGCAATCGCCATCACACTGCACACTGCCCTATCCCATCTGGACAAGAGGAATACCTATGTAAGAATGCTGTTCATTGACTATAGCTCAGCATTTAACACCATAGTACTCTCCAAGCTCATCATTAAGCTTGAGGCCCTGGGTCTGAACCCCGCCCTGTGCAACTGGGTCCTGGACTTCCTGACAGGCCGCCCCCAGGTGGTGAAGGTAGGAAACAACATCTCCACTTCGCTGATCCTCAACACTGGGCCCCCACAAGGGTGCGTGCTCAGCCCCCTCCTATACTCCCTGTTCACCCATGACTGCGTGGCCAAGCACACCTCCAACTCAATCATCAAGTTTGCAGACGACACAACAGTAGTAGGCTTGATTACCAACAATGACGAGACATCCTACAGGGAGGAGGTTAGGGCTCTGGGAGTGTGGTGCCAGGTAAATAACCTCTCACTCAACATCAACAAAACAAAGGAGATGATCGTGGACTTCAGGAAACAGCAGAGGGTGCACCCCCCTATCCACATCGATGGGACCGCAGTGGAGAAGGTGGAAAGCTTCAAGTTCGTTGGCGTACACATCACTGACAAACTGAAATGGTCCACCCACGCAGACAGTGTGGTGAAGAAGGCGCAACAGAGCCTTTTCAACCTCAGGAGGCTGAAGAAATTTGGCTTGGCACCTAAAACCCTCACAAACTTTTACAGATGCACAATTGAGAGCATCCTGTAGGGCTGTATCACTGCCTGGTACGGCAACTGCACCGCCCGCAACCTCAGGGCTCTCCAGAGGGTGGTGCGGTCTGCCGAACACATTACCAAACTACCTGCCGTGCAGGACACCTA
>NC_059209.1:3990971-4110971 GCF_020615455.1 Coregonus clupeaformis
GATGTTGCTAGGTGTTGGGTTAAGGTCACTACAGTATAAACTCAGTATAGACCAGGTTATGATGTTGCTAGGTGTTGGGTTAAGGTCACTACATTATAAACTCAGTATAGACCAGGTTATGAGGTTGCTAGGTGTTGGGTTAAGGTAACTACAGTATAAACTCAGTATAGACCAGGTTATGATGTTGCTAGGTGTTGGGTTAAGGTCACTACAGTATAAACTCAGTATAGACCAGGTTATGGGGACTGTCTGGTAATTAGTCAAATCTTATGTTATTGGTATAGAAAAAGTAATGATCAGTAGGCTGGATATATTATAAACATTGTATTGTGAAGACATGTTTATTTAGTTAATAGCATCACACTGGAACAAAGCCTGTCTGTCTGTTGACTTACACTGGACCAAAACCTGTCTAGCTGTCTGTTCAATTACACTGGACCAAAACCTGTCTAGCTGTCTGTTGAATTACACTGGACCTAAACCTGTCTTGCTGTCTGTTGAATTACACTGGACCTAAACCTTCAGTATTGCTGTCTGTTGAATTACACTGGACCTAAACCTGTCTTGCTGTCTGTTGAACGTGTCTATGGATAAACATGGAACAGTGTGGTATTCAGGAAGGATTCTGGAATGTTGAGTACAAACAGATTCCCGGATCTAGAACCTGGAGTGTGTATGAAGTTCAGTGTTCTGGAATGCTTTAGCCAGATGTTCTGGAGGAGTGTAATGTTGATGTGATTGTGACATCATCACACCTTGACCACAGCCTTGCCGATGTTGTCTCCCTGTAGCATGCCCATGAAGGCAGCAGGCATGTTGTTGAAACCACTGGTGATGTGTTCATTGCATCGCAGCTTGCCCTGAAGGATCAACACAAACATTTTATTCTCCTCCTCGTCATCAGCGTCATCATTACTGTCATCACCATCATCATCCTCGTCATCATCATCATCACCGCCGTCATCACTGTCATATTCTTCCTCATCATCATCATCAGGCTTACACAGTGTTTGGCAACTGTTTTCATGGATTCACATGACTCAACAAAACTACCTTCAGAAGGAATCTTTACTGGATGGGTTTCTATTGTATCCTGAACGTCCATAACACTGGTAATAGAACACTGGTAATAGAACACTGGTAATAGAACACTGGTAATATAACACTGGTAATAGAACACTGGTAATATAACACTGGTAATAGAACACTGGTAATAGAACACTGGTAATAGAACACTGGTAATAGAATACTGGTAATAGAACACTAGTAATAGAACACTGGTAATAGAACACTGGTAATAGAACACTAGTAATAGAACACTGGTAATAGAACACTGGTAATAGAACACTGGTAATAGAACAATGGTAATAGAACACTGGTAATAGAACACTGGTAATAGAATACTGGTAATAGAATACTGGTAATAGAACACTGGTAATAGAACACTGGTAATAGAACACTGGTAATAGAACTCTGGTAATAGAACACTGGTAATAGAACACTGGTAATAGAACACTGGTAATAGAACAATAGTAGTAGAACCCCGCTAGTAGAACCCTCTCCCTGTACCTCAGTCATCCAGGCCATCAGCCTCCTCAGTGACTGCTGGTGTTTGTGTTTCCAGCGACCACACAGGAAGCCCTCCATCCTCAGCTGCTTGAAGATCATATGGGAGTGGACATACGGCCCTGAAATAGAAACACATACAGTAGCCTATATATTAACATATACAGATATACGGATCCAGTTACACAGATGCAGATATAGTAAGATCATATGGGAGTGGACATAGGGCCCTGGCTAATAAACAAATACCTGTCTGTGGTGTGGACAGTATACCTGTCTGTGGTGTGGACAGTATACCTGTCTGTGGTGTGTCTGTATACCTGTCTGTGGTGTGGACAGTATACCTGTCTGTGGTGTGGACAGTATACCTGTCTGTGGTGTGGACAGTATACCTGTCTGTGGTGTGGACAGTATACCTGTCTGTGGTGTGGACAGTATACCTGTATGTGGTGTGGACAGTATACCTGTCTGTGGTGTGGACAGTATACCTGTCTGTGGTGTGGACAGTATACCTGTCTGTGGTGTGGACAGTATACCTGTCTGTGGTGTAGACAGTATACCTGTCTGTGGTGTTGTCAGTATACCTGTCTGTGGTGTGGACAGTATACCTGTCTGTGGTGTGGACAGTATACCTGTCTGTGGTGTTGTCAGTATACCTGTCTGTGGTGTGGTGTCGTTGTACTGTATGGAGCAGTGTACCTGTCTGTGGTGTGGACAGTATACCTGTCTGTGGTGTGGACAGTATACCTGTCTGTGGTGTGGACAGTATACCTGTCTGTGGTGTGGACAGTATACCTGTCTGTGGTGTGGACAGTATACCTGTCTGTGGTGTGGACAGTATACCTGTCTGTGGTGTGGTGTCGTTGTACACTGAGATGCTTCCACACACAGCTATTCTGCCATACTCTCTCATCTGAGGCATCACTACACTGGAGAACTTCCCACCAACCTGGACAGAGAGAGAGAGAGAAAGAGATTGGACTTCGATACACACACGCACACACACGCATGTGCACACACAGACACACACACACAGACAAAGAGTGCGTCTGTGTGTGTGAGTGGTGCAGCGGCCTCACGTTCTCAAAGTAGCAGTCGTATCCGTGTGGCGCGGCCTCCCTGAGTGAGTTCTCCAGAGAGGTGACAGTCTTGTAGTTGAAGACCTGGTCAAAACCCAGCTCCTTTAGATAGGACAGCTTGGTATCTGTCCCCGCACAGCCCACCACTGTACAGCCCTGAGGACACACACACACACACACACACACACACACACTGACTCACTATACATTATGAAAGTCACTGATAACTCACAGAGGCACATGGAATATAGAACACAACTTGGAAGTAACTAACACTGTGGAGACGTTGTGGGAACGCTGTGGGAACGTTGGGGGAATGTTGTACCTTGATCTTGGCGATCTGTCCCACCACTGAGCCCACGGCCCCTGCTGCAGCGTTCACCAGAAGAGTCTCCCCCTCCTTTATCTCACACACCTCCTCTAGTCCATACAGAGCTGTCAGACTGTAGAGAGATATCATCACACCTCCTCTAGTCCATACAGAGCTGTCAGACTGTAGAGAGATATCATCACACCTCCTCTAGTCCATACAGAGCTGTCAGACTATAGAGAGATATCATCACCACACCTCCACTAGTCCATACAGAGCTGTCAGACTGTAGAGAGATATCACCACACCTCCTCTAGTCCATACAGAGCTGTCAGACTGTAGAGAGATATCATCATCACACCTCCTCTAGTCCATACAGAGCTGTCAGACTGTAGAGAGATATCATCACACCTCCTCTAGTCCATACAGAGCTGTCAGACTATAGAGAGATATCATCACACCTCCTCTAGTCCATACAGAGCTGTCAGACTATAGAGAGATATCATCACACCTCCTCTAGTCCATACAGAGATGTCAGACTATAGAGAGATATCATCACCACACCTCCACTAGTCCATACAGAGCTGTCAGACTGTAGAGAGATATCATCACACCTCCTCTAGTCCATACAGAGCTGTCAGACTATAGAGAGATATCATCATCATCAAACCTCCACTAGTCCATACAGAGCTGTCAGACTGTAGAGAGATATCATCATCATCACCACATCTTCTTCACCCTCATCACCACTATATCTCTCACACCTCTCAACCACACACACACAGAGAGAGAGAGAGAGAGAGACAGAGACAGAGACAGAGACAGAGACAGAGAGAGAGAGAGAGAGAGAGAGAGAGAGAGAGAGAGAGAGAGAGAGAGAGAGAGAGAGAGAGAGAGAGAGAGTTCCATCCTACCCAGGCATGCCGATGGCCCCCAGGGCCAGGGAGAGGGGGATATCCTGGGGCCAGTCGGGCAGCACAGGGGTCAGCTCTGCCCCATCACACACCCAGTGACTCCTCCATCCACAATCACTGACCACATGGCAGCCCACCGGGAAGCTGGGGTTACAGCTCTGGATCACCCTGGAGGGAGGAAGGGAGTGAGGGAGGGATAGAGAGAGAGAGGTGGAGAGAGAGAGACAGAGAGCAAGAGGTGAGTGTGTGAAAGCATGTGTCAGTAAGTATATAGTTTGTCAACATGAGTGTCAGTAAGTCTATAGTGTGTCAACATGAGTGTCAGTAAGTCTATAGTGTGTCAACATGAGTGTCAGTAAGTCTATAGTGTGTCAACATGTAACGATCCCGGCAGTCTGAGTCGGGTCCTGTCTGTGGACTAGTTTTTCTGCTCGTGATCTCCAGTTTCCCGAGGGTTCTGGAACGCTCCGGGGAGCTCTCTTGATTTCCGCACCTGCATCCCATCAGCAATCTGCACACCTGGTCCTGATCATCACCCTTCTTAGGCTCTGGCCTAACATCCATTCCCTGCCGGATCGTTAGCCATGAACAGTAGGTTTACCAGAGTATCAGTCTTAGAGCTTCTAGCGTTAGTTTTGTTGTTTTGCACTTTGTTGGTTTGTTGTTTACTTACCTCCGTTTTGTTCCATCTGCAGTCACTCGTCCGGAACCTTCATCCAACCTCTGCCTGGTGGTCGGCGGCTGCCGAGCCATGATTGGATCAACCACTGCACCCCCAACAACTAATCAACGCCGCCCGCTCTGTTCCCTGGATTATTCAGCATCACTCTTGACTTTGTAAATAAACATTCACCTTCGTTTCAACTTACCTTGTCCTGGTCTGCTTCTGGGTTCTGGCTTTGTAACTCGTGACAGAACGATCCGGCCAGTAATGAACCCAGCGGACCTGGACTCTGTTCGCCATGCTATTACCCATCAGGAGAAGATGTTGGGCCATCATAGCACGGAGCTACAGGAGATCGCGTTGGCAGTTCGGAACCTTTCTACCGGTCTGACGGAGGTCCAGAACCAGCGCAAGTTTCCGGTGGAGGATCCACTACCGGTTTCACCCATCTCGCCTGCCGCGTCTGGAGCTGTGTCCTTCCGTGAGCCCAAGGTTCCGACGCCGGATAAATATGAGGGGGAGCTGGGAAGATGCCGTTCTTTCCTTATGCAGTGTGGGTTAGTGTTCGATCTACAGCCCTACTCTTATGCCACAGACAAGGCTAGGATAGCCTTTGTGATTGAGTTGCTGCGTGGTCGAGCGCTGGAGTGGGCTTCAGCCGTTTGGGAACGACAAGACCCCTGCATGGCTTCATACCAGGGGTTCACGGCCGAGATGAGGAAGCTCTTCGACCATTCCGTCCGAGGGAGGGACGCAGCTAGGCGCCTGTTTTCGCTTCGCCAAGGAACTCGCAGCGTGGCCGACTTCGTGATCGAGTTCAAGACGTTGGCTGTGGAGAGTGGGTGGAATGAGGAGTCTCTGCAAGCGGCCTTTTACCAGGGTCTGTCGGAGCAGCTCAAGGATGAGTTGATCTCCTATCCGGAGCCTAGTGACCTGGACAGCTTGGTAGCCTTGTCTATTCGGGTGGATAATCGAGTCCGAGAGCGAAGGAGGGAGAAGCAATGGGGTCCGTCCAATCGATCAGCTTCTCAGGTTCCAGTCGGGTCGGGGATTGGACCAGAATACGTCGATCATCGTCCACCACACAGGATTAGTGGAGAGGTCCTGTCTCCCGATTCTGAACCAATGCAAGTAGGGCGGCACGGGTTAACCAAGGAGGAACGCCAACTCAGACGTAGGACTAACTGTTGCCTCTACTGTGGTGGTTCGGGACATTACCTCGCCACCTGTTCCCGGCGGTCGTCAAACTGCGCGGCTCGCTAAAGTTGGGAGGACTTTTAGCGAGCCAGTTTCGACCTCTCAATACCTCTGTCAGACCCCGTTTCCCGGCTACCCTTGTGAACAGGAATCAGAGCTTAGCGATTAACGCTTTTATCGATTCAGGTGCCGATGGAAGCTTTCTTGATGCCGAGTTGGTGGAACAGCTGGGGCTTTCCAAGGAGCAATTGCCGGAAGCCATTGAAGCGACCACTCTGAACGGCAGTAGTCTGGCACGTATCACGATGAGGACTGAACCGGTTAAGATGCTGTTGTCGGGGAATCATTCGGAGATGATTTCATTCTTCATTCTGCCGTCTTCCCATGTTCCTCTGGTCCTTGGATACCCCTGGCTGAAGGAACACAATCCCACGTTCGATTGGGTGACGGGCAAGGTAACGAGTTGGAGCCTTGATTGTCATGCTAACTGTCTCAAGACTGCCTGTCCCCATTCGGTTCCCAGTCAGGTGATTGAGGCTAAACCCCCAGATTTGTCCCTGGTTCCCGAGACATATCACGATTTGGGGGAAGTGTTCAGTAAGCAGAAGGCTCTGTCACTCCCTCCCCACCGACCATATGATTGTGCCATCAACCTGTTCCCTGGAGCTGTCTACCCCAAGGGAAGGTTATACAGTATCTCCCGCCCTGAACGTGAGGCTTTGGAGACCTACATCAAGGAGTCCCTAGCTGCTGGTCTCGTTCGTCCTCGTCATCACCCCTGGGGGCAGGATTCTTCTTTGTGGGTAAGAAGGATGGCTCTCTTCGACCGTGTATTGATTATCGGGGGTTGAATGACATCACGGTCAAGAACAAGTATCCCCTGCCCTTGATGAGTTCTGCCTTCGACTCCTTACAGGGTGCTACGGTGTTCACCAAGCTAGACCTACGCAATGCGTATCACATGGTCCGGATCAGAGAGGGAGACGAGTGGTTGACGGGTTTCAATACACCGATGGGTCACTTCGAGTATCAGGTGATGCCGTTTGGACTGACCAATGCTCCAGCGGTATTCCAGAGTATGGTGAACGACGTCCTGAGAGATATGATCGGTCTCTTTGTGTTTGTTTACCTGGATGACATTCTGATCTTCTCGAAGGAACCTTCCGACCACGTCCAGCATGTCCGGCAGGTTCTGCAGCGATTGTTGGAGAATCGCCTGTTCGTGAAGGCCGAGAAGTGCGAGTTTCACGCCCACACGACATCCTTTCTCGGGTACATCATCTCCAGGGGAGAGATTAGGATGGACCAGGAGAAGGTTAGAGCGGTTCTGGAATGGGCCCAGCCCGGTACGAGATTGCAGCTCCAGAGATTTTTGGGGTTTGCGAATTTCTACCGCAGATTCATCCGGGATTACAGCCGTGTGGCCGCTCCGTTAACTGCCTTGACTTCCAGTATCAGGAGCTTCAAGTGGAATCCGGAGGCGGATCGAGCGTTTCTGGATTTGAAGAGGCGATTCACCAACGCACCGATTCTCTCTCAACCGGACACGGCCCGTCAGTTCGTCGTTGAAGTGGACGCGTCTGATGTGGGAGTTGGCGCCATCCTGTCGCAGCGATGCTCCACGGACAGTAAACTCCATCCCTGCGCCTACTACTCTCGTCGCCTTTCGCCTGCGGAGAGGAATTACGATGTGGGTAACCGGGAGCTTCTCGCGGTGAAACTTGCCTTGGAGGAGTGGCGCCACTGGTTGGAGGGGGCGGAGCAACCGTTTATTGTCTGGACTGACCACAAGAATCTTGCTTACGTGCAATCGGCTAGACGTCTCAACTCCCGTCAGGCCAGGTGGTCGTTGTTTTTCGGACGATTCAATTTTTCCCTGACGTTCCGACCTGGATCTAAGAACGGCAAGGCGGACGCCTTGTCTCGGATGTTCTCCAAGACGGAGGAGAGTGGGTCCAAGACCGAGACAATTCTCCCCCGGAACTGCGTCGTGGGAGCTGTTAGGTGGAAGATTGAGGAGGAGGTGATGGCGGCCCTTCGGACGCAGCCCGGTCCCGGTAACGGTCCACCCGGTCGGTTGTTTGTGCCTGAGTCGGTTCGTCCTGCGGTCCTCAAATGGTCCCACGCCAGCAAGATGGCTTGTCACCCTGGCGTGGCTCGGACGATGGCGTTTCTTCGCAGACGTTTTTGGTGGCCTGCCATGGCCGAGGATACTCGGGGTTATGTTGCTGCCTGTCCAGTGTGTGCGCAGAATAAGAGTACCAATCGGCCCAGCTCTGGACTACTTCACCCCCTTCCTATTCCCCGGCGACCATGGTCGCATCTGGCCCTGGACTTTGTCACTGGGTTGCCCGCTTCTGAGGGGAACACGGTCGTTCTGACTATCGTGGACAGATTCAGCAAGTTCGCCCACTTTGTGCCAATTGCCAAGCTTCCCTCTGCCTCGGAGACGTCCGAGATCCTGGTTAGGGAGGTTTTCAGGGTCCACGGTTTGCCCAGTGATATCGTTTCCGACCGTGGCCCTCAGTTTACCTCTGCTGTCTGGAAGTCCTTCTGTTTGGCCATTGGAGCTACAGTCAGTCTCACATCTGGTTTTCACCCCCAATCCAATGGTCAGGCGGAGAGAGCCAACCAGAAGATGGAATCCACGCTACGCTGCCTGGTCTCTTCCAACCCCACCTCCTGGGTCTCTCAGTTGCCTTGGGTTGAGTATGCCCACAATACTCTCCCTACATCTGCCACTGGGATGTCTCCCTTCCAGTGCCTGTATGGCTACCAACCTCCCTTGTTCCCTTCTCAGGAGAAGGAGCTCTCAGTGCCCTCTGTTCAGGCCCATATTCGTCGTTGCCACCGGACCTGGCATCGGACCAGAAAGGCACTCCTTAGAGTTTCGGACCGGTATCAGCTCCAGGCGAATCGTCGCGGATCCCCGCTCCCACCTATACCATCGGAGATAGGGTCTGGTTGGCCACACGGGATCTTCCGTTACGGACTGAGTCTAGGAAGTTGTTACCGAAGTTCATTGGTCCGTTTGTGGTGGAGAAGGTGATCAATCCAGTGGCAGTTCGACTCAAACTACCGAGGACGCTCAGAGTCCATCCCACCTTTCATGTCTCCTGCCTCAAGCCTGTTTTCCTCAGTCCTCTGTTGCCTCCTCCGCCTCCTCCTCCTCCTCCTCGGATGATCGGAGGTGGTCCTGCCTACACGGTGCGACGCATCATGGATTCCAGACGGCGGGGCCGGGGTTTCCAGTATCTCGTGGACTGGGAGGGGTATGGTCCTG
This sequence comes from Coregonus clupeaformis, assembly GCF_020615455.1. NCBI lineage: Eukaryota > Metazoa > Chordata > Actinopteri > Salmoniformes > Salmonidae > Coregonus > Coregonus clupeaformis. The sequence goes on from NC_059209.1 coordinate 3,999,985, forward strand.
AAGAGAGGAGTTGGATTCCGCGGCGACAGATCCTAGATGCTGACCTCATCCGTGACTTCTACCGCCTCCATCCTGGCGCTCCGGGGAGTCCGCCCGGTGGCGTTCGTCGGAGGGGGGGTACTGTAACGATCCCGGCAGTCTGAGTCGGGTCCTGTCTGTGGACTAGTTTTTCTGCTCGTGATCTCCAGTTTCCCGAGGGTTCTGGAACGCTCCGGGGAGCTCTCTTGATTTCCGCACCTGCATCCCATCAGCAATCTGCACACCTGGTCCTGATCATCACCCTTCTTAGGCTCTGGCCTAACATCCATTCCCTGCCGGATCGTTAGCCATGAACAGTAGGTTTACCAGAGTATCAGTCTTAGAGCTTCTAGCGTTAGTTTTGTTGTTTTGCACTTTGTTGGTTTGTTGTTTACTTACCTCCGTTTTGTTCCATCTGCAGTCACTCGTCCGGAACCTTCATCCAACCTCTGCCTGGTGGTCGGCGGCTGCCGAGCCATGATTGGATCAACCACTGCACCCCCAACAACTAATCAACGCCGCCCGCTCTGTTCCCTGGATTATTCAGCATCACTCTTGACTTTGTAAATAAACATTCACCTTCGTTTCAACTTACCTTGTCCTGGTCTGCTTCTGGGTTCTGGCTTTGTACTTCGTGACACAACATGAGTGTCAGCGAGTCTATAGTGTGTCAATATGAGTGACAGTAAGTCTATAGTGTGTCAACATGAGTGTCAGTGAGTCTATAGTGTGTCAACATGAGTGTCAGTAAGTCTATAGTGTGTCAACATGAGTGTCAGTAAGTCTATAGTGTGTCAACATGAGTGTCAGTAAGTCTATAGTGTGTCAACATGAGTGTCAGTAAGTCTATAGTGTGTCAACATGAGTGTCAGTAAGTATATAGTGTGTCAACATCAGTGTCAGTAAGTCTATAGTGTGTCAACATGAGTGTCAGTAAGTCTATAGTGTGTCAACATGAGTGTCAGTGAGTCTATAGTGTGTCAACATGAGTGTCAGTGAGTCTATAGTGTGTCAACATGAGTGTCAGTGAGTCTATAGTGTGTCAACATGAGTGTCAGTAAGTCTATAGTGTGTCAACATGAGTGTCAGTGAGTCTATAGTGTGTCAACATGAGTGTCAGTGAGTCTAAAGTGTGTCAACATGAGTGTCAGTAAGTCTATAGTGTGTCAACATGAGTGTCAGTGAGTATATAGTGTGTCAACATGAGTGTCAGTAAGTCTATAGTGTGTCAACATGAGTGTCAGTGAGTCTATAGTGTGTCAACATGAGTGTCAGTGAGTCTATAGTGTGTCAACATGAGTGTCAGTGAGTCTATAGTGTGTCAACATGAGTGTCAGTAAGTCTATAGTGTGTCAACATGAGTGTCAGTGAGTCTATAGTGTGTCAACATGAGTGTCAGTAAGTCTATAGTGTGTCAACATGAGTGTCAGTAAGTCTTTAGTGTGTCAAACATGAGTGTCAGTGAGTCTATAGTGTGTCAACATGAGTGTCAGTGAGGCTATAGTGTGTCAACATGAGTGTCAGTGAGTCTATAGTGTGTCAACATGAGTGTCAGTAAGTCTATAGTGTGTCAACATGAGTGTCAGTAAGTATATATTGTGTCAACATGAGTGTCAGTAAGTCTATAGTGTGTCAACATGAGTGTCAGTAAGTATATAGTGTGTCAACATGAGTGTCAGTGAGTCTATAGTGTGTCAACATGAGTGTCAGTGAGTCTATAGTGTGTCAACATGAGTGTCAGTAAGTCTATAGTGTGTCAACATGAGTGTCAGTGAGTCTATAGTGTGTCAACATGAGTGTCAGTAAGTATATAGTGTGTCAACATGAGTGTCAGTAAGTATATAGTGTGTCAACATGAGTGTCAGTAAGTCTATAGTGCGTCAACATGAGTGTCAGTGAGTCTATAGTGTGTCAACATGAGTGTCAGTGAGTCTAAAGTGTGTCAACATGAGTGTCAGTAAGTATATAGTGTGTCAACATGAGTGTCAGTAAGTCTATAGTGTGTCAACATGAGTGTCAGTAAGTATATAGTGTGTCAACATGAGTGTCAGTAAGTCTATAGTGCGTCAACATGAGTGTCAGTGAGTCTATAGTGTGTCAACATGAGTGTCAGTGAGTCTAAAGTGTGTCAACATGAGTGTCAGTAAGTCTATAGTGTGTCAACATCAGTGTCAGTAAGTCTATAGTGTGTCAACATGAGTGTCAGTAAGTCTATAGTGTGTCAACATGAGTGTCAGTGAGTCTATAGTGAGTCAACATGAGTGTCAGTAAGTCTATAGTGTGTCAACATGAGTGTCAGTGAGTCTATAGTGAGTCAACATGAGTGTCAGTGAGTCTATAGTGTGTCAACATGAGTGTCAGTAAGTCTATAGTGTGTCAACATGAGTGTCAGTGAGTCTATAGTGTGTCAACATGAGTGTCAGTAAGTCTATAGTGTGTCAACATGAGTGTCAGTAAGTCTAGTGTGTCAACATGAGTGTCAGTAAGTCTATAGTGTGTCAACATGAGTGTCAGTGAGTCTATAGTGTGTCAACATGAGTGTCAGTAAGTCTAGTGTGTCAACATGAATGTCAGTAAGTCTATAGTGTGTCAACATGAGTGTCAGTAAGTCTAGTGTGTCAACATGAGTGTCAGTAAGTCTATAGTGTGTCAACATGAGTGTCAGTAAGTCTATAGTGTGTCAACATGAGTGTCAGTAAGTCTAGTGTGTCAACATGAGTGTCAGTAAGTCTATAGTGTGTCAACATGAGTGTCAGTAAGTCTAGTGTGTCAACATGAGTGTCAGTAAGTCTAGTGTGTCAACATGAGTGTCAGTAAGTCTATAGTGTGTCAACATGAGTGTCAGTAAGTCTAGTGTGTCAACATGAGTGTCAGTAAGTCTATAGTGTGTCAACATGAGTGTCAGTAAGTCTAGTGTGTCAACATGAGTGTCAGTAAGTCTATAGTGTGTCAACATGAGTGTCAGTAAGTCTAGTGTGTCAACATGAGTGTCAGTAAGTCTATAGTGTGTCAACATGAGTGTCAGTAAGTCTAGTGTGTCAACATGAGTGTCAGTAAGTCTATAGTGTGTCAACATGAGTGTCAGTAAGTCTAGTGTGTCAACATGAGTGTCAGTAAGTCTATAGTGTGTCAACATGAGTGTCAGTAAGTCTAGTGTGTCAACATGAGTGTCAGTAAGTCTATAGTGTGTCAACATGAGTGTCAGTAAGTCTAGTGTGTCAACATGAGTGTCAGTAAGTCTATAGTGTGTCAACATGAGTGTCAGTAAGTCTAGTGTGTCAACATGAGTGTCAGTAAGTCTATAGTGTGTCAACATGAGTGTCAGTAAGTCTAGTGTGTCAACATGAGTGTCAGTGAGTCTATAGTGTGTCAACATGAGTGTCAGTAAGTCTATAGTGTGTCAACATGAGTGTCAGTGAGTCTATAGTGTGTCAACATGAGTGTCAGTATGTCTAGTGTGTCAACATGAGTGTCAGTAAGTCTATAGTGTGTCAACATGAGTGTCAGTAAGTCTAGTGTGTCAACATGAGTGTCAGTAAGTATATAGTTTGTCAACATGAGTGTCAGTAAGTCTATAGTGTGTCAACATGAGTGTCAGTAAGTCTATAGTGTGTCAACATGAGTGTCAGTAAGTCTATAGTGTGTCAACATGAGTGTCAGCGAGTCTATAGTGTGTCAATATGAGTGACAGTAAGTCTATAGTGTGTCAACATGAGTGTCAGTGAGTCTATAGTGTGTCAACATGAGTGTCAGTAAGTCTATAGTGTGTCAACATGAGTGTCAGTAAGTCTATAGTGTGTCAACATGAGTGTCAGTAAGTCTATAGTGTGTCAACATGAGTGTCAGTAAGTCTATAGTGTGTCAACATGAGTGTCAGTAAGTATATAGTGTGTCAACATGAGTGTCAGTAAGTATATAGTGTGTCAACATGAGTGTCAGTAAGTCTATAGTGTGTCAACATGAGTGTCAGTGAGTCTATAGTGTGTCAACATGAGTGTCAGTGAGTCTATAGTGTGTCAACATGAGTGTCAGTGAGTCTATAGTGTGTCAACATGAGTGTCAGTAAGTCTATAGTGTGTCAACATGAGTGTCAGTGAGTCTATAGTGTGTCAACATGAGTGTCAGTGAGTCTAAAGTGTGTCAACATGAGTGTCAGTAAGTCTATAGTGTGTCAACATGAGTGTCAGTGAGTATATAGTGTGTCAACATGAGTGTCAGTAAGTCTATAGTGTGTCAACATGAGTGTCAGTGAGTCTATAGTGTGTCAACATGAGTGTCAGTGAGTCTATAGTGTGTCAACATGAGTGTCAGTGAGTCTATAGTGTGTCAACATGAGTGTCAGTAAGTCTATAGTGTGTCAACATGAGTGTCAGTGAGTCTATAGTGTGTCAACATGAGTGTCAGTAAGTCTATAGTGTGTCAACATGAGTGTCAGTAAGTCTATAGTGTGTCAAACATGAGTGTCAGTGAGTCTATAGTGTGTCAACATGAGTGTCAGTGAGGCTATAGTGTGTCAACATGAGTGTCAGTGAGTCTATAGTGTGTCAACATGAGTGTCAGTAAGTCTATAGTGTGTCAACATGAGTGTCAGTAAGTATATATTGTGTCAACATGAGTGTCAGTAAGTCTATAGTGTGTCAACATGAGTGTCAGTAAGTATATAGTGTGTCAACATGAGTGTCAGTGAGTCTATAGTGTGTCAACATGAGTGTCAGTGAGTCTATAGTGTGTCAACATGAGTGTCAGTAAGTCTATAGTGTGTCAACATGAGTGTCAGTGAGTCTATAGTGTGTCAACATGAGTGTCAGTAAGTATATAGTGTGTCAACATGAGTGTCAGTAAGTATATAGTGTGTCAACATGAGTGTCAGTAAGTCTATAGTGCGTCAACATGAGTGTCAGTGAGTCTATAGTGTGTCAACATGAGTGTCAGTGAGTCTAAAGTGTGTCAACATGAGTGTCAGTAAGTATATAGTGTGTCAACATGAGTGTCAGTAAGTCTATAGTGTGTCAACATGAGTGTCAGTAAGTATATAGTGTGTCAACATGAGTGTCAGTAAGTCTATAGTGCGTCAACATGAGTGTCAGTGAGTCTATAGTGTGTCAACATGAGTGTCAGTGAGTCTAAAGTGTGTCAACATGAGTGTCAGTAAGTCTATAGTGTGTCAACATCAGTGTCAGTAAGTCTATAGTGTGTCAACATGAGTGTCAGTAAGTCTATAGTGTGTCAACATGAGTGTCAGTGAGTCTATAGTGAGTCAACATGAGTGTCAGTAAGTCTATAGTGTGTCAACATGAGTGTCAGTGAGTCTATAGTGAGTCAACATGAGTGTCAGTGAGTCTATAGTGTGTCAACATGAGTGTCAGTAAGTCTATAGTGTGTCAACATGAGTGTCAGTGAGTCTATAGTGTGTCAACATGAGTGTCAGTAAGTCTATAGTGTGTCAACATGAGTGTCAGTAAGTCTAGTGTGTCAACATGAGTGTCAGTAAGTCTATAGTGTGTCAACATGAGTGTCAGTGAGTCTATAGTGTGTCAACATGAGTGTCAGTAAGTCTAGTGTGTCAACATGAATGTCAGTAAGTCTATAGTGTGTCAACATGAGTGTCAGTAAGTCTAGTGTGTCAACATGAGTGTCAGTAAGTCTATAGTGTGTCAACATGAGTGTCAGTAAGTCTATAGTGTGTCAACATGAGTGTCAGTAAGTCTAGTGTGTCAACATGAGTGTCAGTAAGTCTATAGTGTGTCAACATGAGTGTCAGTAAGTCTAGTGTGTCAACATGAGTGTCAGTAAGTCTAGTGTGTCAACATGAGTGTCAGTAAGTCTATAGTGTGTCAACATGAGTGTCAGTAAGTCTAGTGTGTCAACATGAGTGTCAGTAAGTCTATAGTGTGTCAACATGAGTGTCAGTAAGTCTAGTGTGTCAACATGAGTGTCAGTAAGTCTATAGTGTGTCAACATGAGTGTCAGTAAGTCTAGTGTGTCAACATGAGTGTCAGTAAGTCTATAGTGTGTCAACATGAGTGTCAGTAAGTCTAGTGTGTCAACATGAGTATCAGTAAGTCTATAGTGTGTCAACATGAGTGTCAGTAAGTCTAGTGTGTCAACATGAGTGTCAGTAAGTCTATAGTGTGTCAACATGAGTGTCAGTAAGTCTAGTGTGTCAACATGAGTGTCAGTAAGTCTATAGTGTGTCAACATGAGTGTCAGTAAGTCTAGTGTGTCAACATGAGTGTCAGTAAGTCTATAGTGTGTCAACATGAGTGTCAGTAAGTCTAGTGTGTCAACATGAGTGTCAGTAAGTCTATAGTGTGTCAACATGAGTGTCAGTAAGTCTAGTGTGTCAACATGAGTGTCAGTGAGTCTATAGTGTGTCAACATGAGTGTCAGTAAGTCTATAGTGTGTCAACATGAGTGTCAGTGAGTCTATAGTGTGTCAACATGAGTGTCAGTAAGTCTAGTGTGTCAACATGAGTGTCAGTAAGTCTATAGTGTGTCAACGTGAGTGTCAGTAAGTCTAGTGTGTCAACATGAGTGTCAGTAAGTCTATAGTGTGTCAACATGAGTGTCAGTAAGTCTAGTGTGTCAACATGAGTGTCAGTGAGTCTATAGTGTGTCAACATGAGTGTCAGTAAGTCTAGTGTGTCAACATGAGTGTCAGTAAGTCTATAGTGTGTCAACATGAGTGTCAGTAAGTCTAGTGTGTCAACATGAGTGTCAGTAAGTCTATAGTGTGTCAACATGAGTGTCAGTAAGTCTAGTGTGTCAACATGAGTGTCAGTAAGTCTATAGTGTGTCAACATGAGTGTCAGTAAGTCTATAGTGTGTCAACATGAGTGTCAGTGAGTCTATAGTGTGTCAACATGAGTGTCAGTAAGTCTATAGTGTGTCAACATGAGTGTCAGTAAGTCTATAGTGTGTCAACATGAGTGTCAGTAAGTCTATAGTGTGTCAACATGAGTGTCAGTAAGTCTATAGTGTGTCAACATGAGTGTCAGTAAGTCTATAGTGTGTTTGCGTCCACATGCCTGCCTCCCTCCCCAATAATGTTTCCTTACTTGGCAACTTGTGACCCAATCATCACGTCTCCCTCCTTCATCTTCGTCTGGCTGTAGGGTCTCATGTAGGGGTCCACACTAAGGAACACAGCCTCCAACAGCACCTAAACATGGGTGTATTCATTAATGCACAACGTAGCGAAACGTTTTGCAACTGAAAATATTTTTTGACAAAAATGAATAATTGTTCAAGGGTGTATTCATTAGTGATTACCGTTTTGCAAAGAAAACACGTCGTTTATATTGGACAAATTCAGATTAGTCCCTCCCTGTTTCGGCCCAGATAACCAGTTTCTAGTACAAATGTATTAAGCACAGGTTATCAAGTCATTTCACATGCCATGGAACATGTTGGAATTGCAAAAGGGATGTGTTAATTCTGTGTGAAATTTCCGGTAGGGCTATGTGTCCAAGACTATTTTTCCCCTCTGGGACATTAAAGAGTAATTACGCCACTTTTCAACTTCATATTCAATATCTCCAGCATCAACCCAGTGTCTACATATATGAAAACAGTGTGTGTCTATGATCTGTGCTTAAAAACATAAGAAGGCCCTAAACAAATATTCTCTGTGACATCACAGGGTAGGATTAAAAGTTTAAAAAACTGTGATTTTCAAAACCTGCAAAGAGTTTCCCAGAGGTAAGGTGTTTTCTTGCTCTCCACTTCACCGCGAATCTCAGTGTTGGAAAACCACTGTTTGTTTTTTTGATGATGTCATCGGGTAGAACTTTGTAATGTTATATATGTTTTCTACAAAACATAGAAATGCACTGTTTCCAAATATGTAGACACTGGTATTGTGCTGCAGATAGTAAAAATAAGATTGAAAAGTAGTGGAATTGCCCTTCAAAGACTATCCTATCCTATCCTCACCTGTCCATTCCTGGGCTGCGGCAGCGTCTCCTCCCTCAGATGGAAGTCACTAGCCTTGGGGAAACCCTGGAAGTGCTGTCGTAACATCCAGGCCTTGGACACAACCATGGTGCTCTGCTCCTCTGGTCTAAAGCAGTAGATCTGTAGAGACTGGCTGGATGGAAGAGGAGGAGGAGGAGACAGGGGTCTGAGTGTATGAGAGAGAGAGAGAGATATAGAACATGTGTTGTGTGTCTTGGGTGGAAATCACAGTGTAAATATTTGCATTCCTTTGTGCATATCCTAATACATCCTATCACATCTATGTTTACACAGGGCAGGTCATGAAAATGACTTTGTACCAATGTTTCTCAGGGAAGGTCATGAAAACGATTGTTTACCAATGTTTACTCAGAACAGCTCATGAAAACTATTGTTTACCAATGTCTACTCAGGGCAGGTCATGAAAACGATTGTTTACCAATGTTTACTCAGGGCAGGTCATGAAAACTATTGTTTACCAATGTTTACTCAGGGCAGGTCATGAAAACTATTGTTTACCAATGTTTACTCAGGGCAGGTCATGAAAACTATTGATATGACATAAAAACAGATTAAGCTACTTTGGGTTCGGAGCAAAAATACATTTTCATTCTCTACTGCAAGATAATGGACAATAAAGTCTTCTTCTTGTACAATACCGGTCAAACGTTTTAGAACACCTACTCATTCAAGGGTTTTTCTTCATTTTATATTTGAGATTCTTCAAATAGCCACCCTTTGCTTTGATGACAGCTTTGCACACTCTTGGCATTCTCTCAACCAGCTTCATGAGGTAGTCACCTGGAATGCATTTCAATTAACAGAAGTGCCTTCCGGTCTGATCAATTTGTAATACGTTTCTTTTCTTCTTAATGCGTTTGAGCCAATCAGTTGTGTTGTGACAAGGTAGTGGGGGTATACAGAAGATAGCCTTATTTGGTAAAAGACCAAGTCCATTTTATGGCAAGAACAGCTCAAATAAGCAAAGAGAAATGACAGTCCATCATTACTTTAAGACATGAAGGTCAGTCAATACGGAAAAAGTGCAGTCACAAAAACCATCAAGCGCTATGATGAAACTGCCTCTCATGAGGACAGCCACAGGAATGGAAGACACAGAGTTACCTCTGCTGCAGAGGATAAGTTCATTAGTGTTACCAGCCTCAGAAATTGCAGCCCAAATAAATGCTTCACAGAGTTCAAGTAACAGACACATCTCAACATCAACTGTTCAGAGGAGACTGTGTGAATCAGGACTTCATGGTCGAATTGCTGCAAAAAAAAACACTACTAAAGGACACCAATAACAAGAAGAGACTTGCTTGGGCCAAGAAACACGAGCAATGGACATTAGACCGGTGGAAATGTGTCCTTTGGTCTGAAGTCCAAATTTGAGATTTTTGGTTCCAACCACCATGTCTTTGTGAGACGCAGTGTGGGTGAACGGATGATCTCTGCATGTGTATTTCCCACCGTAAAGCATGAAGGAGGAGGTGTTATGGCATGGGGGTGCTTTGCTGGTGACACTGTCTGTGATTTATTTAGAATTCAAGGCACACTTAACCAGCATGGCTACCACAGCATTCTGCAGCGATACGCCATCCCATCTGGTTTGTGCTTAGTGGGACTATCCTTTGTTTTTCAACAGGACAATGACCCAACACACCTCCAGGCTGTGTAAGGGCTATTTTACCAAGAAGGAGAGTGATGGAGTGCTGCATCAGATGACTTAGCCTCCACAATCCCCCGACCTCAACCAAATTGAGATGGTTTGGGATGAGTCGGACCGCAGAGTGAAGGAAAAGCAGCCAACAAGTGCTCAGCATATGTGGGAACTCCTTCAAGACTGTTGGAAAAGCATTCCAGGTGAAGCTGGTTGAGAGAATGCCAAGAGTGTGCAAAGCTGTCATCAAGGCAAAGGGTGGCTATTTGAAGAATCTCAAATATAAAATATATTTTGATTTGTTTAACACTTTTTTGGTTACTACATGATTCCATATGTGTTATTTCATAGTTTTGATGTCTTCACTAATATTCTACAATGTAGAAAATAGTAAATAAAAAGAAAGACCCTTGAATGGGTAGGTGTTTGTGGTAAACAAGACCGAGCTTTTGCTGGTAATGCTGTAGTGATAAGAAGATCCGCCGACACTGTACTCTGTTTTCAAAGGTTTATTATAACAAAGGTTCCAGCATCAGAATTTGACAGATTCTGCAGATATCTGTGAGACAGCACAGCCAATCAGTAATTTGCTATTCTCCCCTCTCTGTTCAAGACATGGCATTTATATCATACATGGCCAGAGCATGGCGTGATTCTAACATCCAATCCCTGGCCATTACATATCCTCTTTTCCAGGAATTTAGTAATGCTTTCCAGATGTTTCAGCAAAAAGAGCCACGTTTCCTCTAACACACTTTTGTAAACGTCAGCACAATCCTAGACTCTTCAGATACTACATATTTCCCCCCTTCGAGACTAATTAAGTCTCGAAAACAAAAAGAATAGGATTATGACAAATAACAATTCTTGCTCTTGAGTAACTTTAACAATAAACCAAAATTTATGGAGATTAAACACGTGTTTATATAGACACATTTTTGTATGTAGTGTAAATACATTATTATGGAGTGTAAATAAATTGTCATGGAGTGTAAATGAATTGTCATGGAGTGTAAATAAATTGTCATGGAGTGTAAGAGCGAAAAACCTGTCTGGCAGCTTTCATTCCAAATATCCATCAGTCAGTCAAGACAGGAAAATTCTCTCACGGCCCCTCTGCCCTAGGCGACCACCTAAGTACTCCAGATCAATTCACACATCTTCATGAATACATTTTAAGCTATGATGCAATTGAATACATATGAAAACCCCAGCAAACAAAATACAATCAAAATGTCCACATTCAGGCTGGTCGACCCATCGGACCCTCCTGTGGATTCTCTCTGTCCTTGCCTAGACCCCATATCCCTAAACTTCAACGAAATAAACAAAAACATCTGAGGTCCCCACATGTACCCAACACAGAAAACATAATTGTTCAGAAATTAATACAGAAAGAATATAACACTGGAATGTAGTAAGAATATAACACTGGAATGTAGTCCACTACACTTCATCTCCTCCACAGTGTCGTCTTTCAATGCGACGTTGATGATGGAATCGGAACATTTCCACTCCTTCCTTGTTCCACTTCCTCCAGTCCATTCATATTGTCCATGTTTGAGTATTTGAGTCCCTCTACTTATTCCCCCATATGCTTCTGGAAGAAAAGAAAATACCAAACAGTATCTTTTGCAAAACAACACATGCAAATTAAAACATCAATGTCAACTAAAATTGATATATAAAATTAGATATAAAATGAATGACATTCCATTTCCCTCCTTTGATTCATCACAATAATATAATCATCCCACAATCAGATATTCCAAATTTCCTAGAGTTATTTCAACCCTAGTTTTCATAACATTTTAGTCTGACTTTTTCCAATTTTTTCTTTCTCTAATTTTTCAAAAACCATTTCACTGATTTATTCACAAAACTCTTTCCCATTTTCTTTTGAGTATATTAAATCGGGAAATTCCCACCTGCTGATGACTTCTTTACACAATAACTTTGCAACCGACTGAGCATCTTTTAGCTTAGTTGAACATCTTATGCACCACTTGGTATATGAATGTAACCAAGAATAACAGTCACACATTATTTTTCAGACAGATTATGCACCTACCTATGACATAGTCAATCTATTCAAGAAAATATGGTTCCCAAAAACTCTACTCCTTTGTGATCTTTATCCTAATCTCCCCTTTTACAACATTAGCTAACCCATAGCTTCCTAAATCATCATGGTTTCTCCAAAACAATAATTGATTGCTACTCTAACGATTTTTCTCTTTCATTGTCTTCAAAACACTTGCTTTCGAAAGTCCTTCAATTTATGGTTCAATTCCTTGGATTGCTTCATCTTTCAATGGATACTTATTCTTCCAATGATGTCTGGCTCCTGTTCGAAGTTCAACTTTCACCTCAATTGAGTTCAATATCAGTCCTACTTTGATATCACAAACATTCTTGAACTTTTTTCAACATCTCTTCTTCCATAGATTCTCAATCCATCTTCACACTTCAAACACATTCATTTATCTTCCGTACAGCTTATGACTCTCCTTGTCCTTGAGCCAAAATCATCATTTTCAGAAATCGCTGATTTTCACTCCTCCAAATCCTTCTCATAATTAGTTGATTTGACATAGTGAGATGTGTAACCTCTTCAGGCTGAACACAGATAAAAGCCTTTCTGCTATCCATCATTACTTCCCATAGTCCATTGTTTACTTTCACTTCAATTGTTGGATCTTTTTCTCTTCTTCTCTAATCGGTGCTATCAGCTGAAACTCCTCCTTTCGGATCTTCTGGGCACCTCTAGAATTCTTGCTCCTTTCCTCTAAAGGGTTCACCTGTCCTCCAGATGATCTTCACTTGCTCCTGTATCTTCCTCTGAAATTATTTCTTTCCAGAAACTATCTATGGATATGAAACAACTTGTACCACTAGTTGTGGCTGGTACAGTTGCATTTGACCTTGTTCAGTTGAAACTGTAGCAGTGATTGTTGATTCGGTTCACACTGATTCTGCATAACCAAAGCTTCTCTTCTCCTTCTTCTTCTCAACCAGTTGTATTTGATTGAGTTTTCGGAGAGTTTCTTGGTCCTGTTCTTTCTGGTTGTGTTCTTTTTTCCGGTACAGATCCACTTGATGGGCTATATGATCTGTATAGACACCTTTTGTCATGCTCCCAAGTCCAACCACTTCTGCCAGTTTGCTCCTTACCGGTAAGGGCAGTCCCATCTGTAGTTTAGCTCTCAAGATTGACTGCTCAATTTGACTCACATCTGGATCATTTCCGGTAATATTTCTCCACACTTGATGAACTCTTGACACGTAGGCTCTTGGATTTTCTTGTTGTCCTAGTGGGTCAATCAGAATGTTGTCAGGATGCACATTTGTTGGAAACGTATCCTTCAGTGCTCTCCACAGCCGATTCCTGCTTGCAGCCAACAATTCAGGATCATTCACAGCAGTCCCCACATATCTATGAAGTCCAGCTCTCTGAAAAATGTCTTCCATACCTGGAATCCCAAGGAGATTAGCCAAAAGTCTCTTGATGTCTCCTATGGCAGACTGTGTTCCCACCGTAATTTCTTCCAACTTTGAAATCCAAGGATATGCTCCATCTTGAAGAGTAGGCAGCTTCTCAAGTATATCTGACATATCGGTATTCTGCAAAGGCTTATATTCTAGGTTTTGTCCTCGAATGATCACCGGCATAATTTTCTTACTAGTGCCATCTTTCCTTGGCCTCAATGTATATCTCTTCTCAGATTTTTGGGATTCTTTTCTCAGCAGCTTCCTTTCCTTCATCTTCAGCTTCTCGAGTCGTTCTTCCAGTTCTTTTACTTCTTCTAAATTATTGGCCTTATGCAGGAATGATACGCATCGGTCTATATCTCTTTCTATTTCTTCTGTGTTAGTCATTGGAGGATAAAATCCTCTTGAATATGAAGCACCTTTAGTCTCCAAATCTTCATCGCTGTCTCCATCTTCATTTTCACCAGCACTCGAATCACTTGTATTCTTCTTCTTCCAACTTCCATCACCCCTTCTTTCCGCTCTGGCCAACCTCTGTCTGATGACAGGGTCATATCCACCCATGATCTCTTCTGAATCACTCTGATCATCATCATCATCATCAAGTTCCATCCTCCTTGATCTCACTCTACCCTTAGTCTCCAGACATCTCGTTGTCTTCCTGCCTTTGGAGTTTGGATTCATCTTTATGGTCGTTTCTGCTTGTCCTCTCTCTATTATTCGTTCATCCTCATCTCTGATGCAATAATCACCTTCCTGAATGATCACTGGAAGCTGAGGATAAACGTCCTTAAACTTGGCTTCTTTCTCATAAGGTGGGGGTGTTTTTGCTGAATCCATATATGAGAAAGGTGTATTGACTTCTGCCACTAGTTTTTCTGTCACCTTCACCTCTTTTGCCATTTTCTCTGTACCTCTGTCTCTCTTGTCTTTTGTATCTTTTATCAGTTTTTGTCCTTCATTTTCAAACAGCTTAAGAACACCCAGCTCTTTTTGTCTTTTTTCTTTGCGAAGTTTTCCCTTCTTCCCCTTCTTTTGTTCTGCCTTATACGTGGATACAAGCACTTGCGTTATCTTGATGACGTCTGGGTTAAGAGTGCCTTCCAATGGCCATGGTTGTTCAATGTCAGGCCAACGTTTATTCCATTTTTCAGATAATTTTGCTATACCATTAACTAGAGGATTACTATTCTGTACTACATGAAGAGGAGTAATTGCTTTTGTAGTTTTGATGTCCTTTTTCCCCATTGTAATGACTATGTTATGTGTGTCCCTCTTGTATCCCTCTCTTTTTTTTTTTTTTTTTTTTTTTTATTAAAAAATAATTAATCAATTAATCCAATCAATCAATTAACCAATTAAAGCAATCAAAAAATCTAATCAATCAATCAATCAATTAATTAAACCAAATCAACAAATTTAACCAATCAACTAATCTGATCAATCAATAATCAACCCAACTCAATCAAACAAACAATCAATCAATTAACTAAATCAATCAATCCAACCAATCAATCAAATCAATCAATCAATCACTAATAAATCAATCAATCGATCACCAATGAAATCAATCAATCAACTAATTAAACCAAATCAATCAATCAATTACCAATCAATCAATCAATCAACAAATTAAACCAAATCAATCAATTACCAATCAATCAATCAATGAATCGATCACCAATGAAATCAATCAATCAACTAATTAAACCAAATCAATCAATCAATCACCAATCAATCAATCAATGAATCGATTACCAATGAAATCAATCAATCAATTAATTAAAAAATAAAATCAATCAACCAATTCAATCAATAAATCAAATCAATCAATGAATTAATCCAATCAATCAATCAATCAATCAATCAAATCAATCAATCAATTAATTAATTAACTACATCAATCAACCAATTAACTAAATCAATCAATCAACCAACCAACTAAATCAACCAATTCAATCCATCAATTCAATCAATATATCAATTTGTTTGTGAATTTTATTTTACCAAATTATTGATTGGTGGCAGTCTTACCACATCCGATCAGGAAAGGTAAAGGAAAGTAGTCAACTCCAGAGCAATTAAAAATAAAAGATCAGTACCAACTCACAACCCAATTGCTTAATAAGCACCTAATTACCTTAATTTTACAGAATAATGTTAATGCTGGATTTCCAAGACAACTCTAATCAATACAAGTCATTCACGGAAACTGTAATGTGCAATTATCAATTACATAAATTCATCAGTCTGTTGCCAAGCTCTTGCGAAATGGTCACAACATGAAATATTCTATGTAAACACAATGTATCAATTATATCCTGTAAGGGAAAGTAGATTTGTGAATAATAACAGCACTGGCCTTGATTTGGACTGGGTTGCCGTCACTGGTGTCAGTTGATGTCAGCCCCTCCTCTTTCTCTCTCTCTCTCTGTCTCCTCCTTCTCGTCTCTCGTATGACATAAAGACAAAAGCACAAAGAAGAGTTTAGTGTATATATTTTTTTCCACATTCACGCTAAGAAATAAGCAAACAGCTTAATTCAGGAATATTATAAATAGCTCAATAACATTTTATTTTATTCATTTATTTTATTATTATTATTATTAATCCGTCAATATATCTGTCATTCACCAACTCAACCGATTATCAACCAAACAGTTTTACAGTCAAGCAATAGTTAATTCAAGAGAACATTTCACTTGTGTGCAAAATTCCCCCTCCCGTTTTCTATTTTGTCTGCACTGAAAACGGACTCTCCCGTTCTCTCTCCAGTTCAGTGCAGGGGAGTGGCTAAACTCACAAATCCTACGCGTGCGCAGTTCAGTCACCAACGTGATTTCAGAGTGGAAGGAGCTATAGACAGTTGCTCCGTTCTCTTCTCCCATAGACAATAACACTTAAGACTTTAACAGAGCTCACAAACTGAACACATAGAACATACAGAACACAGAACACAAACCCACTACCAAGCTTGTTATCTTTCACTTATCTGCAGATTTATAGTTATGCTGTTATCAATTACAAAACATCTCTATACACTCTTAAAAAGTCCTCCCTGTAGGCTCATGATTCGTTAGTAAACGTTCTCTTTTTATAGAGACTCATAAGATCTTTAAACTTATAGTCCTTCCAGGGGGCTCATAGTTTATATAGTTTAAGAATTACAAACGTTCTCACAAACAGAGACTCATAAGATATTTAACCTTAACTGTGTTGTAGGGGTTTTAACTTTTTACTCTAGGGGCTTAACTTTTGAAAACCAAGATACCTAACACATTTATTTACAAGAGACTAAAAACTCTGCTCAAAACCTTAGTCGACACACATCTGGAAGTCATCAAGCACGCAGCCACACTCACTCTGTTTCACACACACACTCGCTGACAGAGAAATGTGCTTTTCCTCCTCTCAGACACACACATAGTTACATACAGGATCCATTAATACAGAGCAAGCTTGCTTATCGCCGTTCCTTTTGTCTTTTAAATTATTTTGCTAAATTTCTGCTACCTTAAGTTGCCGACATTAAATGAGAGGTTACATTGGACATACAATCCGTCAACCATATTCCAAGAGGTAACATACAATTTAATATATGTCGTACAAACTCACTGTTCCCAGAACAGACTTGAGAGTTAATTCTAATAACTATCAAGATTTATGGCCCATCCTTTGATCGCCTTGTGTTACAAGGGCTTCCTTAAATTAACGGCGCCCTAAAAGTATACTGTTAACTCATATCAAGCGTTATCCTCTAAGCCTTTCATTGGACACTCCTTTCACTTTTATTCAAGGCAAAATATGTGTGTCCAAATCGGTGTGCCCTACAGACACTCCCCACTGTTTGCGTTGTTCTCAACGCAAACTAATTCAGAAAATTTAGAACGGAACTCCTACCACACAGCAAACACCAGCAAAACGCACGCACAAGTAATTTAACGGTACATCTCTAACGCACACACTCTCTGGACTCACAAAACGGCCAGCGCCCAATGTAAGGGATTAAACTCACCTTATATTTGCCGGCTTCTTTGAGCGGTAGTCGATTTGTAGCCCAGGAATGGAATGCAAAGAAAAGACGTAACACGCCCCAAAAAGAATACAATTAAAATAAAACTACCTCGTCGCCATTAAATGTGGTAAACAAGACCGAGCTTTTGCTGGTAATGCTGTAGTGATAAGAAGATCCGCCGACACTGTACTCTGTTTTCAAAGGTTTATTATAACAAAGGTTCCAGCATCAGAATTTGACAGATTCTGCAGATATCTGTGAGACAGCACAGCCAATCAGTAATTTGCTATTCTCCCCTCTCTGTTCAAGACATGGCATTTATATCATACATGGCCAGAGCATGGCGTGATTCTAACATCCAATCCCTGGCCATTACATATCCTCTTTTCCAGGAATTTAGTAATGCTTTCCAGATGTTTCAGCAAAAAGAGCCACGTTTCCTCTAACACACTTTTGTAAACGTCAGCACAATCCTAGACTCTTCAGATACTACATGTTCTAAAACGTTTGACCGGTTGTGTAATTCAAATGATTCTACTTCCTCCTGAATATGCTGATTACTGCCGCATAAAAAACTGAAGAACTATGTCCAGCTATACTGAGCCTATTCTTCAGGTTTCGAGATCAAATTTATGCACTTGTTTGAAGCAGACGACCAAGCTATTCTATGCTAGCCGTTATGCTTAATGCTAAACTGATATCAATATGTGTTGTTAATTCAATGTTTCTCAGGCGTCAACATGCGGAATAGACCTACTTCTGCAACAACAACAAAAAATACATTCCTTACCTAGCTATATTTCACGGTGTAAAGCTGATGAACTACTGCCATCTATGTTTTCCATTAAAGTATTTGGTAATTGAATGAAATAGACATATAAGCACTGCCACTGTTGATTTCAGAAAACTTAATTACAGCTACTTTGCAACAGTGTTGCTATGGGTTGCTATATGGGTGGCAGTAACGACTTTGATCTCGAATGCGTCCACTTCTTGCAGAGAAATGACACCCCGGCAATGAACTAAAGCAGCCGTTCAGAATGAAATCTAGTCGTGATGAATTGGCTTTTATGGAATGCAATATATGCACTTGTTCAGACAAGATTACAAAACCCAAGGCTGGTCCCAAATCTGTTTGTATGCCTACTGTAGCCTACATACAACCAACTCGTATTCCTGTAGTCGGTGTCTGTGGTTGAAGTTTAATTATTGGTTTGAAGCAGACGACCAAGCTACTCTATGATAGGCGTTATGCTTAATGATAAACTGATATCAATATGTGTTGTTAATTCAATGTTTATCAGGTGTCAACATGCTGAATATACCTACTTCAGCAACAACAACAAAAAAGGCGAGGAGCGGAAGAACCCGCCCGTAGGCTACATGCGTGCTGGTAAACATTTCATCCAAGCAGCCAGATAACGGATTGGGACGAGTCCTACTTTTAGCTAATCCGAATCCTCACTGCATCGAAATCCGTTAGTAAATGCGTAATTACGCAGTGTTCACATTTCCCACCACAAAATCGACTGAATGAGTGTAGGCCTACGTCTCCTAAACGCGGAACTTGTAAATTCGATAAACATTTGGACTAAACAAACACGGAACATTTGGGTAGAAAAGTGTGCAATGTCTGTATACTTTACCTGCTTCCGTTCAGGGTCGCCCACGACTGCTGGAGAAAGTTGCCTTGTCGGTGGATCTCAGGATTGGATATAGTAGTCGATCTGTCGCAGTGTCCGGAAAGTAACTGTGGACTTTGTTACTGGAGTTTGAGTTATAACGTTGCCTAACCTTTCACTCGAATATTTCCTCACCGACCGAAAAAGCGGAATCGGTCAACCCGCACGCACTGCGCCTAATAGTGCGTTTATAACCAAGTAGGATGGTGGTATTTACCATGTCTCTTGAACGCCCCCCCAACTGGTAATAGAGGGAAACTCGTCTATCATCCCTGAGCTCAGACTTCTCCCACATGCTGACCTCAGACGTCACCTAAGAAGGAAATTACCTCCAGAACAGCATTTCCGCAGTTAAATGCAACAACAAAACATTATTTATAAAAAGCAATCTATTATTATGTTTTTGTAACACTATAATTCGTTTACAAGCATGATATCCATACTTTTAGGTATGCCTGGTATGGCAACTGCTCGGCCTCCGACCGCAAGGCACTACAGAGGGTAGTGCGTACGGCCCAGTACATCACTGGGGCCAAGCTTCCTGCCATCCAGGACCTCTATACCAGGCGGTGTCAGAGGAAGACCCTCAAAATTATCAAAGACTCCAGCCACCCTAGTCATAGACTGTTCTCTCTGCTACCGCCAAGTCTAGGTCCAAAAGGCTTCTCGACAGCTTCTACCCCCAAGCCATAAGACTCCTGAACAGCTAATCATGGCTACCCGGACTATTTGCACCCCCACCCCATCTTTTTACGCTGCTGCTACTCCGTTAATTATTTATGCATAGTCACTTTAACTCTACCCACATGTACATATTACCTCAACTACCTCAACTAGCCGGTGCCCCCGCACATTGACTTTGCACCGGTACCCCACTGTATATAGCCTCCCTACTGTTATTTTATTTTACTTCTGCTCATTCTTTCTCAACACTTTTTTGTTGTTGTTGTTTTATTTTACTTTTTTATTAAGAAATAAATGCATTGTTGGTTAAGGGCTGTAAGTAAGCATTTCACGGTAATGTCTACACCTGTTGTATTCGGCGCATGTGGCAAATAAAATTGGATTTGATTTGATTTGGTTGATGCAGCTTGTTGGCTTTTAGCCAATTGCAGTTTCTCAATGAGTTCAAATCATGTGAATGATTCCAACTGGTATTTACGACGTCATAACTGGTACTTACCACCTTCTCACTCTGTTATGAACGCAGCATTACTCCATCAATTTATGCTGCCTTCATAACCAAGTGGGAAGGTGGTAATTACTAGAGGTGTGCCGAGTAGTCAGACAAACGGGTATAGTAACGGATATGGGCAATTTTCTTGATACGATTATGATCAGAGTATTTTTTTAATAATCCGTGATCGGAAAAAAAGTAATTTTCGAGTGCCAGCATGCGTCTTTCTCATGTCAGTCAGTCAAGTGAGGCGTTACATCGTCTAAAAAGCTCAGCTGGCTAGTTTGCCTGTCTTTAAAGAGAAGGGCGGGCTGGATATTGATCCTGCTGCTCTGATTGGATAGAGTGAAGCTGTATTTCTCTGTCCACTCGCTTCATGATTTCACCCGATCACTTTCACTTCTGTTTCGGTCTGATCATTCATGTTAGCCTGCTATTATGATAAATGAAATGTCAAGGACGTTTGCTATCAAGCTATCAATGTGCATAATATCTAACAAACGGGCGAGGATAGGGAAAAAAGATGAAACGCCAACGTGCATTCTGACTGATAGCAAAATTATCTGCCCTCCGCAAATTGAGGACACAGACATAGGTCAGACACACACACCCCTCCGCGGCTCCTAATCTGCAGGTTGTTTGGTCTATAAACGTGCAGGGAGATAGGTATTTGCCAACATCTACTTAGGCATGTTAGAACATTTACGTTTTTTACGATCACGAGTATCATCCGATCCGACTATCAACTGTCAATTTACAGATATGATAACGAATACGAGTATGGCCATGTCGACACACCCCTAGTAATTACCAGTTGTGAAGTCGTAAATACTAGTTGGATGCATTCACATGCTTTGACCTCATTGCGAAATACCGATTAGATAATGGCCAACAAGCTGCCTCAACCATTAACTTAAAGTACAGCCATCATGCTTGTAAACTAATTATACTGTTCAAAAACCATATTAATAGATCGTTTTTTATAAATAATGTTTTGTTGTTAAATGTAACTGCCGAAAATGCTCTTATCGAGGTCATTTCCTTAGTAGGTGGCATCAGAGGTCAACATGTGGGAGAAGTTGAAGCTCAGGGATTTCCCATTAGTAATTACGAGTTGGAGGGGCATTAAAGTGGATTTTTCCCAGTCATATGTGGCCCCGTGTAGCTCAGTTGGTAGAGCATGGCGCTTGCAACGCCAGGGTTGTGGGTTCGATTCCCATGGGGGGCCAGTATGAAAAAAAAATAATGTATGCACTCAATAACTGTAAATCGCTCTGGATAAGAGCGTCTGCTAAATGCCTAAAATGTAAATATATAAATACCACCTTCCACTTGGTTTTGAACATAGCATAACATTAAACAACATTAGTGTAGCTGTGGTAGCCTTACAAATTGAATACCAAATTAATGATATTTACTTCGATTTGGATATTGTATTTTTTATTTAAATGTTTATTATTAGTATCATAAATTCGCATACTATTTATAGGGATAGTGGCAGAATATTGTAGCACATTTTTCTTTTGATGTAGCAATGTCTTCCACCTCCACGTGAATCGATTATTCACTTTTTTTTTTTTGTAGCTGACAGCCATAGGCCTAGCTCTGGTCCAGGGCGTTAGTGCGATTTTCACTTCCAAGAGAATATTAATTTGAAGAGGAATACACACTAACGCCCTGGACCAGAGCTATGGAAGGAGGAACTGAAGTGCAAGCTCCAATCTATTTCGCCAGGTGGCGACAATAGTCCAGACAAAGTAACAAGGATTTTCTACACACCCATACACCAAGGCTTTTGCCCTATTCTAATATTACCAGTGTGCATACATGGTCTATACTGACCTATTATATTACCAGAACAGCATACATGGTCTATACTGACCTATTATATTAACAGTACAGCATACATGGTTTAAACTGACATACTATATTAACAGTACAGCATACATGGTCTATACTGACATACTATATTAACAGTACAGCATACATGGTCTATACTGACCTATTATATTAACAGTACAGCATACATGGTCTATACTGACATACTATATTAACAGGACAGCATACATGGTCTAAACTGACATACTATATTAACAGTACAGCATACATGGTCTAAACTGACATACTATATTAACAGTACAGCATACATGGTCTATACTGACATACTATATTACCAGGCTTTTCCAACAGTCTTGAAGGAGTTCCCACATATGCTGAGCACTTGTTGGCTGCTTTTCCTTCACTCTGCGGTCCGACTCATCCCAAACCATCTCAATTTGGCTGAGGTCGGGGGATTGTGGAGGCCAGGTCATCTGATGCAGCACTCCATCACTCTCCTTCTTGGTAAAATAGCCCACACACAGCCTGGAGGTTTTTTGGGTCATTGTCTTGTTGAAAAACAAATGAAAGTCCCACTGAGCCAAACCAGATGGGATCGCATATCGCTGCAGAATGCTTTGAATTCTGAATAAATCACAGACAGTGTCACCAGCAAAGCACCGCCACACCATAACACCTCCTCCTCCATGCTTTACGGTGGGAAATATACATGCGGAGAGCATCCGTTCACCCACACCGCGTCTCACAAAGACACAGCGGTTGGAACCAAAAATCTCAAATTTCGACTCCAGACTAAAGGACACATTTCAACCAGTCTAATATCCATTGCTCGTGTTTCTTGGCCCAAGCAAGTCTCTTTTTCTTATTGGTGTCCTTTAGTAGTGGTTTCTTTGCAGCAATTTGACCATGAAGGCCTGATTCACACAGTCTCCTCTGAATAGTTGATGTTGAGATATGTCTGTGACTTGAACTCTGTGAAGCATTTATTTGGGCTGCACAAATGAACTTATAAGAAATGAACTTATAAGAAGGCACATCTGTTAATTGAAATGCATTCCAGGTGACTACCTCATGAAGCTGGTTGAGAGAATGCCAAGAGTGTGCAAAGATTTCATGAAAGCAAAGGTGTCTATTTCAACAATCTCAAATATATTTTGATTTTTACATATGATTCCATATGTGTTATTTCATAGTTTTGATGCCATCACTATTATTCTACAATGTAGAAAAGAGTAAAAATAAAGATAAACCCTTGAATAAGTAGGTGTTCTAAAACTTTTGACCGGTACTGTATGTGCGAAATCAAACTGTGTTAGCCCATCAAGCTAAGATAAGGGTCATGTTACCTATGTTTTTTTCCCAATGACTTTGGCAAATTTTCCTAAGAATGAGCTTAGCACAAAAACAAAAAACAGATCATCAAAATGTCTCGTTTCAAAACTCTAAACACATAAACACAATGTGGACACCAGCTTCTCGCACACCCAGTGGATATTCGTTGTGCATGGTATGTCATTCCAACTCTTTAGTGGGTCTGATTCCTTATTTGAGAGATGAGCGCAGTCTTCATCCTGATTTGTACTGTTTGGTTTCCCATCCCTCCAATACCTATAAACAAGACACCAAAACAGACGGTAAAAAATAAAAAAGCAATTAAACAGGCTACAGCACAGATAGACGGTAAAAAGTCACATGGAACAACACAGGGAAACAGACGGTAAAACGACATCCAACACATACATATGACATTTACATTTTAGTCATTTAGCAGACGCTCTTATCCAGAGCGACATACAGTTAGTGCATACATCTTAAGATAACTAGGTGGGACAACCACATATCACTGTCATAGCTACTTTATTGAGGAAAAATGTACTTACTATCAGCAAAGTCAGAGCTAGTAAAGGGGGAGAAAAGTCAATTGTGAGTGTTAGTTCAGAAAAGGCTTTTGGGGGTGTGGAGGGGGGTTCTGTGGGATGATTTAAGATACTTTTTGAAGAGGTAGGCTTTCAAATGTTTTCGGAAGATTGGCAGGGACTCTCCTGTCCTAGCTTCAGGTGGAAGAGCTTGGACTGGACTCCCGTAGGGGTGGGAGGGCCAATAGACCAGAGGTGGCAGAACTGAGTGCTCGGGTTGGGGTGTAGGGTTCGAGCATAGCTTGAAGGTAGTGAGGGGCAGTTCCTCTTGCTGCTCCGTAGGCAAGTACCATGGTCTTGTAGTGGAGGCGAGCTTCGACTGAAAGCCAGTGGAGTGTGCAGAGGAGCAGGGTGATATGGAAGAACTCTGGAAAGTTGAACACCAGGCAGGCTGCAGTGTTCTGGATAAGTTGCAGGGGTTTGATGGCACAAGTGGGGAGCCTAGCCAACAGCGAGTTGCAGTAGTCCAGACGGGAGATGACAAGTGCCTGGATTAGGACCTGCGCCGCTTCCTGAGTGCGGTAGGGTCGTAGTCTACAAATGTTGTAGAGCATGAACCAGCAGGAGCAAGTCACTGCTTTGATGTTTGCAGAGAACGACAGGGTGGTGTCAAGGGTCCTGCCAAGGTTCTTTGTACTCTGGGAGGGGGACACAGTGGAGTTGTCAACCATGATGGAGAGGTCTTGGAGCTGGCAGGCCTTCCCAGGGAGGAAGAGCAGCTCCATCTTGTCGAGGTTGAGCTTGGGGTGGTGGGCCAACATCCAAGTTGAGATATCTACCAGGCACGCAGAGATGCGTGTCGCAACTTGGGTGTCAAAAAGGGGGGGAGAAAAGTAGTTCAGTGTCATCCGCATAGCAATGATAGGAGAGACCATGTGTGGATAAGAAGGAGCCGAGTTACTTGGTGTATAGAGAGAAGAGCAGAGGGTATAGAAACAAGCCCTGGGAGACACCAGTAGTGAGAGTACGTGGTGCAGACATAGATCCTCTCCATGTCACTTGGTAGGAGCGGCCAGGTAGGATGCAATCCAAGAGTGTGCAGATCCTGAGATGCACAGCCCTGAGAGGATGGAGAGGAGATTTCTGATGGTTCACGGTGTCCAAGGCAGCGGATAAATCTAGGAGGATGAGAAAACAGAGGAAGGAGAATCAGCTTTGGCAGTGCGGAGATCCTCTGTGACAGAGAAGAGCAGTCTCGGTTGAATGACCCGTTTTGAAGCCTGACTGGTTAGGGTAAAGAAGATCATTCTGAGAGAGCTAACGAGAGAGTTGGTCAGAGACCGCACGATCAAGTGTTTTGGACAGGAAAGAGAAATAGGATAACGGAATGTAGTTTGATGTCAGAGGAGTCGAGTGTTGTTTTTTTGAGGAGGGGGAGCAAATCAGGCCATTTTGAAGTCAGAGGGGATGCAGCCTGTGGTCAGGGATGAGTTGATGAGGGATGTGAGAAGGTCTCCAGAGATGGTCTGGAGAAGGGAGGAGAGGATGGGGTCAGGTGGGCAGGTTTTCGGGCGGCCAGACCTCAGTCGCAGGAATTCATCTGGAGAGAGAGGGGAGAAAAAGGTCAAGGGTAGTTCTGTGTGAGTGAGACCAGTGGACTCAATAGGCTGAGTGAATGAGTAGCGGATGTCGTCAACCTTCTTTTCAAAGTGGTTGACAAAGTCATCCGCAGAGAGGGAGGAGGGAGGGGGACGGTGTGGAGGATTAAGGAGGGAGGAGAAGGTGGAAAATAGTTTCATAGGTTTAGAGGCAGAAGCTTGACATTTAGAGTGGTAGAAAGTGGCTTTAGCAGCGGATACAGAGGAAGAGAAAGTAGAGAGGAAGAAGTGAAAGGATGAAAGGTCCTCCGGAAGTTTCGTTTTCTATATTTTTCGCTCAGATGCCCACAGCCCTGTTCTGTAAGCTCGCAATGAGTCACGGGGCAAGAGGGGAGGGCCGAGCCAGCCGGGAGGAAAGGGGACAGTGGGAGTCATAGGATGCGGAAAGGGAGGAGAGTAGGGTCAAAAAGGCAGAATCAGGAGACGGGAGGGAGAAGGATTTAGCAGAAGGGAGAGATGATAGGATAGAAGAGGAGAGAGTAGTGAGAGAGAGCGAACACATTGACCATCAACAGATTGCGACGGCACATGACCATCTGGGTAGGAGCTGAGTGGCTAGGGTTGGAGGAAAGGGGAGACAGAAAAGGAAACAAAGTAGTGATCAGAGACCTGGAGGGGGTTGCAGTGAGATTAGTAGGTGAACAGCCTCTAGTAAAGATGAGGTCAAGCGCATTGCCTGCCTTGTGAGTGGGAGGGGACTGGGGAAGGGTGAGGTCAAGAGGCAAGGAGGGAAAATAGAGCGATGGAAAGAAATTAATCGAAGGCGGACAACAAGAGGTGTAAGTCTTCAAGTATAAAGAGCGCTGAGCCATTGTCTGGAAATTAGCTTTAAGGTGTCAGGCCATTATCAGGCTGTTGTTGATACCAGTACCTAAAGGGTTAAAAACAGTCAGATATCATGGTTAATACCAGTACCTACAGGGTTAAAAACAGTCAGATATCATGGTTAATACCAGTACCTACAGGGTTAAAAACCATCAGATATCATGGTTAATAGAGCAGGAACCCAGACTTCATCAAATAAATTGGAAATACAGACATTGTTATCCTACAAGAAACATGGTATAAAGGAGACGGACCCACTGGTTGCCCTCTAGGTTACAGAGAGCTGGTAGTCCCATCAACCAAACACCCAGGTGTGAAACAGGGAAGAGACTCAGGGGGTATGCTCATTTGGTATAGAGCAGACCTAACGCACTCTATTAAATTAGTCAAAACAGGAACATTTTACATCTGGCTAGAAATTATTAAGGAAATTACCTCAACAGAGAAAAATGTCCTCGTGTGTGCTACCTATATCCCCCCAACAGAATCCCCATACATTAATGATGACAGCTTCTCCATCCTAGAAGGGGGAGACCAACAATTTCCAGGCCCAGGGACCTAAATGCAAGAACTGGACAAGAACCTGACACCCTCAGCACACAGGGGGACAAACATCTACCTGGAGGTGACAGAATTACCTCCCCCATGTGCCCCCCTAGACACAACTACGACAACATAACCAACAAAAACGGGTCACAACTCCTGCAGCTCTGTCGGACGCTGGATATGTACATAGTCAATGGTAGGCTTCGAGGGTACTCCTACGGTAGGTACACCTATAGCTCATCTCTTGGCAGTAGTACTGTAGACTACTTTATCGCTGACCTCAACCCAGAGTCTCTTAGAGCTTTCACAGTCAGCCTACTGACACCCCTATCAGATCACAGCAAAATCACAGTCTACTTGAACAGAGCAATACTCAATCATGAGGCATCAAAGCCAAAGGAACGGAATAATATTAAGAAATGCTATAGATGGAAGGAAAGTAGTGTGGAAATCTACCAAAGAACAATTAGGCAACAACAAATTCAATCCCTTCTAGACAATTTGCTGGACAAAATGTTTCACTGTAATAGTGAAGGTGTAAACTTGTGTAACAATGTACGCTGGGAGTCAGGAAGCATTTACAGGGAGTGCATTTAATGATAAATAAAACATGGAACAAAACAAGAGTAGACAGGAACAGAGTAACAGAATCAATAACGCCTGGGGAAGGAACCAAAGGGAGACATATATAGGGGAGGTAATCAGGAAGGTGATGGAGTCCAGGTAAGTCTGATGAGGCGCTGGTGCGCGTAACGATGGTGACAGGTGTACGGAATAAAGAGCAGGCTGGTGACCTAGAGGCCAGAGGGGGAGTATACGTGACAACTTGGCAGTTGAAAACCTAAACAGTATATTTGACCTCTCAGCTTCCCTATCAAATCTAACAATTTCAAGCAGACAACCTAAGAAAATTAATAGCAATGACAAATTATTTGATGAAGAATGCAAAAACATAAGAAAGAAATTGAGAAACCTATCCAACCATAAACATAGAGAGACAGAAAACCTGAGCCTACGCCTTCACTACGGTGAATCACTAAAACAATACAGAAATGAACTACGGAAAAAGAAAGAACAGCACGTCAGAAATCAGCTCAATGTAATTGAAGAATCCATAGAATCTAACCACTTCTGCAAAAATTGGAAAACAAACAACAACACGAAGAGTTATCTATCCAAAACGGAGATGTATGGATAAACCACTTCTCCAATCTTTTTGGCTCTATAACAAAGAACAAGCAGCAAAAACATTACATGATCAAATACACATCAACTATAAAAGACTACCAGAACCCACTGGATTCTCCAATTACATTGAATGAACTACAGGACAAAATACAAACCCTCCAACCCAAAAAGGCCTGTGGTGTTCATGGTAACCTAAATGAAATGATAAAATATACAGACCACAAATTCCAATTGGCTATACTTAAACTCTTTAACATCATCCTCAGCTCTGGCATCTTCCCCAATATTTGGAACCAAGGACTGATCACCCCAATCCACAAAAGTGGAGACAAATTTGACCCTGATAACTACCGTGGGATATGCGTCGACAGCAACCTTGGAAAATCCTCTGCATTATCATTAACAGCAGACTCGTACATTTCCTCAGTGAAAACAATGTACTGAGCAAATGTCAAATTGGCTTTTTACCAAATCATCGTACGACAGACCACGTATTCACCCTGCACACCCTAATTGACAAACAAACAAACAAACCAAAACAAAGGCAAAGTCTTATCATTCTTTGTTGATTTCAAAAAAGCTTTTGACTCGATTTGGCAAGAGGGTCTGCTATACAAATTGATGGAAAGTGGTGTTGGGGGAAAATCATTATAAAATCCATGTACACATACAATAAGTGTGCGGTTAAAATTGGCAAAAAAACACACACATTTCTTTCCACAGGGCCGTGGGGTGAGACAGGGACAGCTTAAGCCCCACCCTATTCAACATATATATCACCGAATTGGCGAGGGCATTAGAACAGTCTGCAGCACCTTGCCTCACCCTACTAGAATCTGAAGTCAAATGTCTACTGTTTGCTGATGATCTGGTGCTTCTGTCCCCAACCAAGGAGGGCCTACAGCAGCACCTAGATCTTCTGCAGATTCTGTCAGACCTGGGCCCTGACAGTAAATCTCAGTAAGACAAAAATAATAGTGTTCCAAAAAAGGCCCAGTTGCCAGGACCACGAATACAAATTATATCTAGACACCTGGAGAAGAGCCCCATAAGCAAGCTTGTCCTGGGGCTCTGTTCACAAACACAAACAGACCCCACACAGCCCTCAGGACAGCGACACAATTGGACCCAACCAAATCATGAGAAAACAAAAAGATAATTACTTGACACATTGGAAAGAATTAACAAAAAAACAGAGCAAACTAGAATGCTATTTGGCCCTAAACAGAGAGTACACAGTGGCAGAATACCTGACCACTGTGACTGATCCCAAATTAAGCAAATCTTTGACTATGTACAGACTCAGTGAGCATAGCCTTGCTATTGAAAAATGCAGCCGAAGGCAGACATGGCTCTCAAGAGAAGACACTGCCCACAAAATGTGGTGGAAACTGAGCTGCACTTCCTACCCTCCTGCCAAATGTATGACCATATTAGAGACACATATTTCCCTCAGATTACACAGACCCACAAAGAATTAGAAAACAAATCCAATTTATAGACATATGACATTTTAAATGTTATTATTTTGGAACTTTTGCGATTGTAATGTTTACTGTTCATTTTGTATTGTTTATTTCACTTTTGTTTATTATCTATTTCACTTGCTTTGGCAATGTAAACATATGTTTCCCATGCCAATAAAGCCCCCTTAAATTAAAATTGAATTGAATTGAGAGAGAGAGAGAGAGAGCGAGAGAGAGAGAGAGAGAGAGAGAGTGAGTGAGTGAGGCAGAGAGAGAGTGAGTGAGTGAGTGAGTGAGTGAGTGAGTGAGTGAGTGAGTGAGTGAGTGAGTGAGTGAGTGAGTGAGTGAGTGAGTGAGTGAGTGAGTGAGTGAGTGAGTGAGTGAGTGAGTGAGTGAGTGAGTGAGTGAGTGAGTGAGTGAGTGAGTGAGTGAGTGAGTGAGTGAGTGAGGCAGAGAGAGAGAAAAAGAAAGTACGAGAGTGAGAACAAAAGAGAAATTAAGAAGTTGTATGTCAGGAGCATAAATCCTGCTTTTTAAATGTTTACCACAAATAGTGGTGGGGATGACCGCGCTTTGTTATTGTATGAATACCAGATTACCCCTTTACACTCTGATTCTCCATGTTGTTTACAGGTATAGATTGGATGACAGAAGAACCAAATAACATGCATGACAAGTGGGCTTATGTTGAGATCTCACAGACGGCATAAGACCCATTAAAGAGTTGGAAGGATGGACCATGTGTTAAACAACACTGGGTCTGTGAGAAAGTACAGTAATTATAATAGCTACTGTAAGCCTCCATCTCAGGGGTTCACAGTCTTTCTTCACACGACCCCAAATTGACACTAGAAAATTATATTCCCTACAGTAGTTAATGATTTGTGTTCATATTCCCCGTGTAGCTCAGTTGGTAGAGCATGGCGTTTGCAACGCTAGGGTTGTGGGTTCGTTTCACGCGGGGGGCCAGTATGAAAAAAAAAAGTGTATGCACTCACTAACTGTAAGTCGCTCTGGATAAGAGCGTCTGCTAAATGACTAAAATATTCACTCAATGTTTGGTCCTGCAGGCTGTCCCAACACATAATAATGGCATGAAAACATCTTATAGTGCAAAATGACCTTAGTTGACACTAAAAGGTTGTATTCTATACCCACAGATTTTCTCAGGGGACCCCATTTCAATTTTAGGGGATCCCACATGGGGTCCCGACCGCACGTTTTGGAACCACTGAACTATCTTATGGAGTTGCACTGGATATCCATGTGAGAGTTGAGCTGTTGTTGTTTCTATTTGTAACTAAATTGAAATATGTATTTGATGTATTTAAAGCAGGATTAGTCAACTAGGTTTGTCCTCGGGCCAAATTCTTTCTGAGCTAATAGTCGGCAGGCCAGAACATATAATTAGTATATTATATAAGCACAATGAATTGGCCTACACTACAAATTGAACAGCATTTTTAACACATCCGATTAGTACATAATACATTCAGTGACAATAACATAATAATTTCGATCTGATTAGGCTCATAAAATCACCATGTCTCTACTCAAATATATATTTCTCTGTACGTTGATTGGTGGGGGAAAACAGGTCTACGTAGCCTACTGTTGGCTGCACTACTTTTTTTAACGTCAACATTCTTTCAGAACAATTAGCTTGATAGCAAGAGAAAATGTCACTCTCAAAAAGTATCAAAAGAAAGGTGGATAATGAAAATCGAAGTTTCAAGGAAGAATGTACAGAGCGATATGCGTTAATCTTACCATATTTTCTCAATGCCAAGCCAGTGTGTCTTATTTGCAATGAAAATGTCGCTGTTTGCAAATAATTCAATCTCAGACGTCATTATGAATCCAAGCATGGAACTTTCAACATGGCCTTCGCGCCCCAGACAGAGGACCGACGCAGAAACATTGAAGCGTTGACTGCAAGCTACACACAAGGCTTTTTTGGCTGACATATTCTGTCACATAAACGGGTTAAATATCCAGCTACAAGGAAGAGGGGAAAATGTCGTGGACATGGTGGGAAAACTGGAGGCCTTTACTAGGAAGCTTGAGTTGTTCGATATGGACACTGAAGAAACGACAGGCAGAGATGCCAGGCCGCAGCATTGTCACAGAGGTGATGGAAGATTTCATCAAGCAGCTGAGGCACAACTTCTCCACCAGATGTGAAGACTACAACATGTCCAAGGATATCATTGCGTTTGTACGTGATCCTCTCACAGTCAGCCCAGGTGGAGAATTATCCTCCCTTGCTAAGAAAACGATACCCTCGCTGGATTATGCCGCAATTCAAACTGAGCTGATTGAATTCCACACATCGACCCAAATCAGAGATGCGCACAGGAGTGCCGAATCCTTTTGTGCGTTTTTGGTTACATGCTCAGAGGAATACGGCACAATAAAGAAACGTGCACTTTATTTCCTAACAATGTTTGGATCGACTTACACCTGCAAGTCCTCATTTTCCTCTGACGACAGCAACTGGCTTTCACATAAGTCAATCGAGGACTGCCTGCGCATCAAAATCACACCCCATCTTACGCGGCATCCACAAGATCGTGTCCGAGGGGAAATGCAACTTTTCCCATTGAGTAAGTCACTTAGGGGCCTATATGACTGTATTTAGTAAATACTAACATTATTGTGAGTGCTTATCCAGGGATATTTAGGTCTCAAGCTGACAGTATTTTCTGTTTGTTCTGTCGTTAAAGGAGCAGGCTTTCTCGATACAGACATTCAGACAGATGATTGTTTTATGTAGGATGCTACATTTTTGGCCAGTTGCAATTGTAAGTAGGACTAATAACAAACTTCCCACTTCTATTTGGCCATATAGTGTTTTATTGTAAGCGCTCTTGTTGTTTGTAAAGTCAAATTAAAATGAAGATTATTGTTGAAATGAATTACTCGACTGGTGTAGCTTTTCTCCATTTGTTGCTGTGCAAAACTTGCATAACAAGTTAGCTATATTTTCAGCACCAGGCGCTGTTCACCTCCTGTTGAATGCTCTGCGGTTTCAGCTTTACGTTTCAGCAACACAAAATGGTCCACTGCCTGCTTTATTAGTTGACTGTCTCCTGCATTCTCTCTCTTCTCATGAACGAAGTGAAAATGTAACTTTTGCATTAATTAGGTAGGGTAACTTCCTTCTTGGGACATTGCATTTGGGAGTTTTTGCATCTCGGGTCCGAGATTTTTTTATTATAATCGTTTTTTTAAATGAAATAAATATTCATAATTAATTTGGGGGGCTTTGGGGGGCCAAATAATATTGCTGGCGGACCAGATTTGTTGGGGAACCCTGCTTTAAGGAGACCAGAATTATGTAGAGTTTGTCTACCGTTCATGAGGCCCAGGGGAGTGGAACTGTGGTCTAATAGACTCTAACTGTGGCCTAACTAGACTCTAACTGAGGTTTAACTAGGCTCTAACTGTGGTCTAACTAGACTCTAACTGTGGTCTAACTAGACTCTAACTGTGGTCTCACTAGGCTCTAACTGTGGTCTAACTAGACTCTAACTGGGGTCTAACTAGACTCTAACTGTGGTCTAACTAGACTAACTGGGGTCTAACTAGACTAACTGTGGCCTAACTAGGCTCTAACTTTGGTCTATCTAGGTTCTAACTAGACTCTAACTGTGGTCTAACTAGGCTCTAACTGTGGTTTAACTAGACTCTAACTGTGGTCTAACTAGACTAACGGTGGTCTAACTAGACTAACTGTGGTCTAACTAGACTCTAACTGTGGTCTAACTAGACTAACTGTGGTCTAACTAGACTAACTGTGGTCTAACTAGACTATCTGTGGTCTAACTAGGCTTTGTGGTCTAACTACACTAACTGTGGTCTAACTAGACTCTAACTTTGATCTAACTAGACACCAACTGTGGTTTAACTAGACGAACTGTGGTCTAACTAGACTAGTCTAACTAGACTAACTGTGGTCAAACTAGACTAACTGTGGTCTATATAGACTAGCTGTGGCCTAACTAGGCTCTAACTGTTGTCAAACTAGACTAACTGTGGTCTAACTAGACTAACTGTGGTCTAACTATGCTCTCTGTGGTCTAACTAAACTAACTGTGGTCTAACTAGACTAACTGTGGTCTAACTAGACTAACTGTGGTCTAACTAGACTAACTGTGGTCTAACTAGGTTATGTGATCTAACTAGACTCTAACTTTGATCTAACTAGACACTAACTGTGGTCTAACTAGACTAACTGTGGTTTAACTAGACTAACTGTGGTCTAACTAGACTAACTGTGGTTTAACTAGACTAACTGTGGTCTAACTAGACTAACTGTGGTCGAACTAGACTCTAACTTTGATCTAACTAGACACTAACTGTGGTCTAACTAGACTAACTGTGGTCTAACTCTAACTGTGGTCTAACTAGACTCTAACTTTGATCTAACTAGACACTAACTGTGGTCTAACTAGGCTCTAACTTTGGTCTAACTAGACTAACTGTGGTTTAACTAGGCTAACTGTGGTCTAACTAGACTAACTGTGGTTTAACTAGACTAACTGTGGTTTAACTAGACTAACTGTGGTCTAACTAGGCTAACTGTGCTTTAACTAGACTAACTGTGGTCTAACTAGACTAACTGTGGTCTAACTAGACTAACTGTGGTCTAACTAAACTAACTGTGGTCTAACTAGACTCTAACTGTGGTCTAACTAGACTAACTGTGGTCTAACTAGACTAACTGTGGTCTAACTAGGCTAACTGTGGTCTAACTAAACTAACTGTGGTCTAACTAGACTCTAACTGTGGTCTAACTAGACTAACTGTGGTTTAACTAGACTAACTGTGGTCTAACTAGGCTCTAACTGTGGTCTACTAGACTCTAAATGTGGTCTAACTAGACTCTAAATGTGGTCTAACTAGACTAACTGTGGTCTATTTTTGTTACATTATATTGTGCATATAAAGGAAAACAGTGATGTTAAACAGTTACGTTCTTACAGTTATCAATACATATTAAATGACAGCAGTTTTCTATGTTTCCTTCCATTCTGTTCCATATGTAACATGTGTTCATTCTACTGATTAAATACATATATATACTGTGATCCAGGTATGTCATTTACTTGTCAGGTACACTGTATTACTAAGTGTTATAATGTACTAATAGTAACTCCAGTGTTTTCCTTCTAAATGGTGTCAGTTATTAGTTGACATAGCACAGTTAAAAAAACTCTTTAGATAATAGATAGAAAATAGTCCTTATCAGTAAAGGTATAGCAGTACCAGAATTGACCACTAGATGGGTTACGTAATCTATGGAAAGTGGCCGATTCCGATTCAGGAATTTATGCCTTTTCCTAAGTCTTCTCATTATTTAGTATTCACACTGACCTTATTCAGTCGCCGAATGTGCTCTGCAGGTGTGGCTACCTTGCGCGTTCTGAATACATTTCATTCAACCACTGAAAATCCTCCCATTTGCTGGCTAACCGTTTTTCTCGTGGAGTTTTCATTCAATAGGGTTTTCAGCACATTTATCTTAAGACATCCCTTTAAATACGCTGTAACTTTTAGTTAGAAATATGTCGAGACTCACTAGAATATATAGAGAGAACGGGTTCAGAATATTCGGGACCAATGAAAGAAAGCCATCTAAATATATGCATATTAGTCTCCGTTTCAGCACCAATTGATAGATTTAAAAAGACTGATCTTGTACATTATTTAGGTTTAGGAAAGTATTTAGGAATCATGAAAAAAAAAAAACTGGTTTGAAGAGCCTTTACGCACGAAACAAAGAAAACGGTGGTTTGAATCATTCAACCCATGGTAATGTTGGAAGATTAGTGTACATAGAATTATAATAGGGAGAACAGTGTACAATAGTAGACTACACCCTCATCTGTTGCCCGTACTAACCATGGAACTGTGTGATGACACGGCCAAGTATTGTGCCATGCGTCAGGTTCACACTGTTACAGCTTTGTCTGTTCTCCGCTCCATAACGAGTGACAGTTCATATAAGGAAATCAGTCAATTGAAATGAATTCATTAGGCCCTAATCTATGGATTTCACGTGACTGGGCAGGGGCGCAGCCATGTGTGGGCCTGGGAGGGCATAGGCCCG
Source organism: Coregonus clupeaformis (assembly GCF_020615455.1). Taxonomy (NCBI): domain Eukaryota; kingdom Metazoa; phylum Chordata; class Actinopteri; order Salmoniformes; family Salmonidae; genus Coregonus; species Coregonus clupeaformis. Next base: position 4,035,481 of record NC_059209.1, read on the forward strand.
CCCACCTGGGAGCCTGGCCAACCCACTGGGGAGCCAGGCCCCGCCAATCAGAATGAGTTTTTCCCCACAAAAGGGCTTTATTACAGACGTCTCCAGTGATTATAAAAGGTCAAATGGATCCAAAACAAGTGTCATTTATATTTACAATTCTCAAACGGATTACTCATTTAGCTCTTATCAAGTTGTACAGTGCATGGAGAATGGTGTTATTTCTATCAGAAAAAAATTAAGTAAATGCTTCTTCCACTTGGAACCGGTAGGTTCGCTAGACCTTATTCATGGTTTCCTCGGGCGTAAAGGTGGTGGAATTAAGTCAAGGTCAGAATATGGTGTATCTGTAGACACACCTCTGCCACACCTTAATTTATTCAAGCTCCACCGCAAAGGAATAGTGGGTGAATAGCATGCTATTCTCATGCTTAAGTTCAAGGTAATAATACGCATAGAGAGAAGTGCATTAAAAGGGAATTACGTTCCATTAACGAGCTCTTAACTCAGGTCAGAATCATTAAACCTATGGAGATTAAAATACATTTCCTTGTCTAGTACATCTCTGTTTTATACTTGATCTAATATTAACATGGAATCTAGAAGGACAAGACAAGTCTCTGTTTTATACTTGATCTAATATTAACATGGAATCTAGAAGGACAAGACACCTCTCTGTTTTATACTTGATCTAATATTAACATGGAATCCAGAAGGACAAGACACCTCTCTGTTTTATACTTGATCTAATATTAACATGGAATCCAGAAGGACAAGACACCTCTCTGTTTTATACTTGATCTAATATTAACATGGAATCCAGAAGGACAAGACACCTCTCTGGTGACAAAATCACAATGTATGAAAAGCAAAACAAAAAGACTTGCCAAACAAAAGGGATCCAAACAAACTGTAGGAAAACCACCTGGTTGGGAGGCTACTTTCATATAGCTTCTCTGATCAGTAATCACCTGTCAATCATCCACACCTCAGAGCAACAGGGTTGGGGTCATTTCCATTTCAAGAAATAAACTGAAATTCCAACTCAACAATGTTGCTCTCAGGCTGTTTATCTGGCAGCTCAATTCTGATTTTTAGCCTAATGGCGAAGGTACACAAAGATGGAGGAATTCAGATATGACGTCATTGTTTGAGAACTATCCACAGACTACGGCGCGCGGCATGGTTCAATGTGCCTATAAAGCAGCACAATCTACTTTTTTGTTTTTCAAATTGCCGCTGTCTTGGAGCTAGAAGTGGGATCATGTATACTGTGCTAATGCCAATACAAAAAAAGAGTAACGGAGAGCACTGTACAATACGGCGAACTTAGCAAATTAGGTGTTTGTGGTGAGTACATGAGGGCCGCCATCTTCATGCACCTTCGCCATTATTGGCAAAAGAGCTGATCTGATTGGTCCAAAGACCAATTATGAAAAAAAAAGAATTAGAATTGAGAAAAATGTGATTTTCAGTTTGTTCCCTGAATTTACTTCTAAATCTCTATTGCTTGCTGTGTGGGGTTTTAGGCTGGGTTTCTGTATAAGCACTTTGTGACATCTGCTGATGTAAAAATGGCTTTATACATACATTTCATTTCATTTTGATTTGACTGAATGGAATTGACCCCAACCCTGGTGAGAAATCAACTCTTCCTTAAAGGCCCAGTCCTCCAAGAACCTGGCCCTGCCTGCTGCTGCCCCCTGGTGGTAGGATGTAGATACCTGGCCCTGCCTGCTGCTGCTCCCTAGTGGTAGGATGTAGATACCTGGCCCTGCCTGCTGCTGCCCTCTGGTGGTAGGATGTACATACCTGGCCCTGCCTGCTGCTGCCCCCTGGTGGTAGGATGTACATACCTGGCCCTGCCTGCTGCTGCCCCCTAGTGGTAGGATGTAGATACCTGGCCCTGCCTGCTGCTGCCCCCTAGTGGTAGGATGTGAGTAGTGGAAATAGACTGCTTTTGTCTCCATAATCTCTCCCTCCTGAAGTGTGCACTCGTTCACTACTCTCCACACATGTAAAAGCATTGGGTTGGTGTAGGCATGGAGGGAGTTTCTATATACCCGTAATTTCCTTTCAAATCCATGAAGGGAAGTGAACAAGTGCACATTACAGGAGAAAGGAGATATTATTTGGATGCAACCTGTTTCCCTGGCATAATCCATTTATCTACCTCCATTCCTAACATCATATCACTGTATCCCAAATCAAATGTTTATTTTTGCGAGTTGTGACAGTTACTAAATGCTTCGGATAGAACGTGATTGAATGTGGCAGGAAAAAACGGTTTGAAGGTAGTTCTGTTTTGAACGTTGTTCATTAAATGGGTGATATTTTCCTTGTCCCAAATGACAGGTATCTATCCATGGCTTGAGCAGGGAAGTCTGGATAGGACTTCATGACAGCCATACAAAGGAAGTTTGTTAGTGGGTTGATGGGACACCTTTCTACTTCATGACAGATATACAGAGGGAGTTTGTCAGTGGGTTGATGGGACACACCTTACTACTCTATCTTATTGAGTTGTGTTGGGTATCCATATAAAGTTTGAAGCAGTTTTAGTTTTTATTTGTAATTGAACTGACATTACATCAGAAATTATTATGGAGTCCAGTGAACTAAATATACAGTAGAAGTTATCAGGTCTTATATTAGCAGTGAAGAATACATACCATTATGTAATGTATTGTAGTGAATTTGGGGGCTAACCCCTCATCCAGCGACTGTCAACCCAAGAGATATGAAACCTGCTAGGTTGCTAGGTGTTGGGTTAAGGTCACTACAGTATTACCTCAGTATAGACCAGGTTATGATGTTGCTAGGTGTTGAGTTAAGGTCACTACAGTATAAACTCAGTATAGACCAGGTTATGATGTTGCTAGGTGTTGAGTTTAGGTCACTACAGTATAAACTCAGTATAGACCAGGTTATGATGTTGCTAGGTGTTGGGTTAAGGTCACTACAGTATTACCTCAGTATAGACCAGGTTATGAGGTTGCTAGGTGTTGGGTTAAGGTCACTACAGTATGAACTCAGTATAGACCAGGTTATGATGTTGATAGGTGTTGGGTTAAGGTCACTACAGTATAAACTCAGTATAGACCAGGTTATGATGTTGCTAGGTGTTGGGTTAAGGTCACTACAGTATAAACTCAGTATAGACCAGGTTATGAGGTTGCTAGGTGTTGGGTTAAGGTCACTACAGTATAAACTCAGTATAGACCAGGTTGATGTTGCTAGGTGTTGGGTTAAGGTCACTACAGTATAAACTCAGTATAGACCAGGTTATGGTGTTGCTAGGTGTTGGGTTAAGGTCACTACAGTATTACCTCAGTATAGACCAGGTTATGGTGTTGCTAGGTGTTGGGTTAAGGTCACTACAGTATAAACTCAGTATAGACCAGGTTATGGTGTTGCTAGGTGTTGGGTTAAGGTCACTACAGTATAAACTCAGTATAGACCAGGTTATGAGGTTGCTAGGTGTTGGGTTAAGGTCACTACAGTATAAACTCAGTATAGACCAGGTTATGATGTTGCTAGGTGTTGGGTTAAGGTCACTACAGTATAAACTCAGTATAGACCAGGTTATGATGTTGCTAGGTGTTGGGTTAAGGTCACTACAGTATAAACTCAGTATAGACCAGGTTATGATGTTGCTAGGTGTTGGGTTAAGGTCACTACAGTATAAACTCAGTATAAACCAGGTTATGATGTTGCTAGGTGTTGGGTTAAGGTCACTACAGTATAAACTGAGTATAGACCAGGTTATGAGGTTGCTAGGTGTTGGGTTAAGGTCACTACAGTATAAACTCAGTATAGACCAGGTTATGAGGTTGCTAGGTGTTGGGTTAAGGTCACTACAGTATAAACTCAGTATAGACCAGGTTATGAGGTTGCTAGGTGTTGGGTTAAGGTCACTACAGTATAAACTCAGTATAGACCAGGTTATGATGTTGCTAGGTGTTGGGTTAAGGTCACTACAGTATTACCTCAGTATAGACCAGGTTATGATGTTGCTAGGTGTTGGGTTAAGGTCACTACAGTATAAACTCAGTATAGACCAGGTTATGGTGTTGCTAGGTGTTGGGTTAAGGTCACTACAGTATAAACTCAGTATAGACCAGGTTATGAGGTTGCTAGGTGTTGAGTTAAGGTCACTACAGTATAAACTCAGTATAGACCAGGTTATGGTGTTGCTAGGTGTTGGGTTAAGGTCACTACAGTATAAACTCAGTATAGACCAGGTTATGGTGTTGCTAGGTGTTGGGTTAAGGTCACTACAGTATAAACTCAGTATAGACCAGGTTATGAGGTTGCTAGGTGTTGGGTTAAGGTCACTACAGTATAAACTCAGTATAGACCAGGTTATGGGGACTGTCTGGTAATTAGTCAAATCTTATGTTATTGGTATAGAAAAAGTAATGATCAGTAGGCTGGATATATTATAAACATTGTATTGTGAAGACATGTTTATTTAGTTAATAGCATCACACTGGAACAAAGCCTGTCTGTCTGTTGAATTACACTGGACCAAAACCTGTCTAGCTGTCTGTTCAATTACACTGGACCAAAACCTGTCTAGCTGTCTGTTCAATTACACTGGACCAAAACCTGTCTAGCTGTCTGTTGAATTATACTGGACCTCAACTTGTCTGAACATGGAACAGAACATTAGAGTGTGGTATTCAGGAAGGATTCTGGAATGTTGAGTACAAACAGATTCCGGATCTAGAACCTGGAGTGTGTATGAAGTTGAGTGTTCTGGAATGCTTTAGCCAGATGTTCTGGAGGAGTGTAATGTTGATGTGATTGTGACATCTTCACACCTTGACCACAGCCTTGCCGATGTTGTCTCCCTGTAGCATGCCCATGAAGGCAGCAGGCATGTTGTTGAAACCACTGGTGATGTGTTCATTGCATCGCAGCTTGCCCTGAAGGATCAACACAAACATTTTATTCTCCTCCTCGTCATCAGCGTCATCATTACTGTCATCACCATCATCATCCTCGTCATCATCATCATCACCGCCGTCATCACTGTCATATTCTTCCTCATCATCATCATCAGGCTTACACAGTGTTTGGCAACAGTTTTCATGGATTCACATGACTCAACAAAACTACCTTCAGAAGGAATCTTTACTGGATGGGTTTCTATTGTATCCTGAACGTCCATAACACTGGTAATAGAACACTGGTAATAGAACACTGGTAATAGAACACTGGTAATATAACACTGGTAATAGAACACTGGTAATAGAACACTGGTAATAGAACACTGGTAATAGAACACTGGTAATAGAACATTGGTAGTAGAACACTGGTAATACAACACTGGTAATAGAACACTGGTAATAGAACACTGGTAATAGAACACTGGTAATAGAACATTGATAGTAGAACACTGGTAATACAACACTGGTAATAGAACACTGGTAATAGAACACTGGTAATAGAACACTGGTAATAGAACACTGGTAATAGAACACTGGTAATATAACACTGGTAATAGAACACTGGTAATAGAACACTGGTAATAAAGCACTGTTAATAGAGCACTGGTCGTAGAACATTGGTAGTAGAACACTGGTAATAGAACACTGGTAATACAACACTGGTAATAGAACACTGGTAATAGAACACTGGTAATAGAACAGTGGTAATAGAACAGTGGTAATAGAACACTGGTAATACAACACTGGTAATACAGCACTGGTAATAGAGCACTGGTCGATGAACACTAGTAATATAACACTGCCAATAGAACACTGGTAATAGAACACTAGTAATAGAACACTGGTAATACAACACTGGTAATAGAACACTGGTAATACAACACTGGTAATAGAACACTGGTAATACAACACTGGTAATAGAACACTGGTAATACAACACCGGTAATACAACACTGGTAATACAACACTGGTAATAGAACACTGGTAATACAACACTGGTAATAGAACACTGGTAATAGAACAGTGGTAATAGAACACTGGTAATACAACACCGGTAATACAACACTGGTAATACAACACTGGTAATAGAACACTGGTAATACAACACTGGTAATAGAACACTGGTAATACAACAATGGTAATATAACACTGGTAATAGAACCCTGGTAATAGAACACTAGTAATAGAACACTGGTAATAGAACAATGGTAATAGAACACTGGTAATATAACACTGGTAATAGAACACTGGTAATAGAACACTGGTAATAGAACACTGGTAATACAGCACTGTTAATAGAGCACTGGTCGTAGAACATTGGTAGTAGAACACTGGTAATAGAACACTGGTAATAGGACACTGGTAATACAACACTGGTAATAGAACACTGGTAATACAACACTGGTAATACAACACTGGTAATACAACACTGGTAATACAACACTGGTAATAGAACACTGGTAATACAACACTGGTAATAGAACACTGGTAATAGAACACTGGTAATACAGCACTGGTAATAGAACACTGGTAATAGAACACTGGTAATAGAACACTGGTAATAGAACACTGGTAATAGAACACTGGTAATAGAACATTGGTAATAGAACACTGGTAATACAACACTGGTAATAGAACACTGGTAATAGAACACTGGTAATAGAACAGTGGTAATAGAACACTGGTAATAGAACACTGGTAATAGAACACTAGTAATATAACACTGGTAATAGAACACTGGTAATAGAACAATGGTAATACAACACTGGTAATACAACACTGGTAATACAACACTGGTAATAGAACACTGGTAATAGAACAGTGGTAATAGAACACTGGTAATAGAACAGTGGTAATAGAACACTGGTAATAGAACACTGGTAATAGAACACTGGTAATAGAACACTGGTAATAGAACAATGGTAATAGAACAGTGGTAATAGAACACTGGTAATAGAACAGTGGTAATAGAACACTGGTAATAGAACAGTGGTAATAGAACACTGGTAATAGAACAATGGTAATACAACACTGGTAATAGAACACTGGTAATAGAACAATGGTAATAGAACACTGGTAATAGAACACTGGTAATACAACACTGGTAATAGAACACTGGTAATGGAACACTGATAATAGAACATTGGTAGTAGAACAGTGGTAATAGAACACTGGTGATAGAACACTGGTAATACAACACTGGTAATAGAACACTGGTAATAGAACACTGGTAATAGAACACTGGTAATAGAACACTGGTAATAGAACACTGGTAATAGAACACTGGTAATAGAACACTGGTAATAGAACACTGGTAATAGAATACTGGTAATAGAACACTGGTAATAGAACACTGGTAATATAACACTAGTAATAGAACACTGGTAATAGAATACTGGTAATAGAACACTGGTAATAGAACACTGGTAATAGAACCCTGGTAATAGAACAAAAGTAGTAGAACCCTGCTAGTAGAACCCTCTCCCAGTACCTCAGTCATCCAGGCCATCAGCCTCCTCAGTGACTGCTGGTGTTTGTGTTTCCAGCGACCACACAGGAAGCCCTCCATCCTCAGCTGCTTGAAGATCATATGGGAGTGGACATACGGCCCTGAAATAGAAACACATACAGTAGCCTATATATTAACATATACAGATATACGGATCCAGTTACACAGATGCAGATATAGTAAGATCATATGGGAGTGGACATAGGACCCTGGCTAATAAACAAATACCTGTCTGTGGTGTGGACAGTATACCTGTCTGTGGTGTGGACAGTATACCTGTCTGTGGTGTGGACAGTATACCTGTCTGTGGTGTGGACAGTATACCTGTCTGTGGTGTAGACAGTATACCTGTCTGTGGTGTGGACAGTATACCTGTCTGTGGTGTGGACAGTATACCTGTCTGTGGTGTGGACAGTGTACCTGTCTGTGGTGTGGACAGTGTACCTGTCTGTGGTGTGGACAGTGTACCTGTCTGTGGTGTGGACAGTATACCTGTCTGTGGTGTGGACAGTATACCTGTCTGTGGTGTGGACAGTATACCTGTCTGTGGTGTGGACAGTATACCTGTCTGTGGTGTGGACAGTATACCTGTCTGTGGTGTGGACAGTATACCTGTCTGTGGTGTGGACAGTATACCTGTCTGTGGTGTGGACAGTGTACCTGTCTGTGGTGTGGACAGTATACCTGTCTGTGGTGTGGACAGTATACCTGTCTGTGGTGTGGACAGTATACCTGTCTGTGGTGTGGACAGTATACCTGTCTGTGGTGTGGACAGTATACCTGTCTGTGGTGTGGACAGTATACCTGTCTGTGGTGTGGACAGTATACCTGTCTGTGGTGTGGACAGTATACCTGTCTGTGGTGTGGACAGTATACCTGTCTGTGGTGTGGACAGTATACCTGTCTGTGGTGTAGACAGTATACCTGTCTGTGGTGTGGACAGTATACCTGTCTGTGGTGTGGACAGTATACCTGTCTGTGGTGTGGACAGTGTACCTGTCTGTGGTGTGGACAGTGTACCTGTCTGTGGTGTGGACAGTGTACCTGTCTGTGGTGTGGACAGTATACCTGTCTGTGGTGTGGACAGTATACCTGTCTGTGGTGTGGACAGTATACCTGTCTGTGGTGTGGACAGTATACCTGTCTGTGGTGTGGACAGTATACCTGTCTGTGGTGTGGACAGTATACCTGTCTGTGGTGTGGACAGTGTACCTGTCTGTGGTGTGGACAGTGTACCTGTCTGTGGTGTGGACAGTATACCTGTCTGTGGTGTGGACAGTATACCTGTCTGTGGTGTGGACAGTATACCTGTCTGTGGTGTGGACAGTATACCTGTCTGTGGTGTGGACAGTATACCTGTCTGTGGTGTGGACAGTATACCTGTCTGTGGTGTGGACAGTATACCTGTCTGTGGTGTGGACAGTATACCTGTCTGTGGTGTGGACAGTATACCTGTCTGTGGTGTGGACAGTATACCTGTCTGTGGTGTGGACAGTATACCTGTCTGTGGTGTAGACAGTATACCTGTCTGTGGTGTGGACAGTATACCTGTCTGTGGTGTGGACAGTGTACCTGTCTGTGGTGTGGACAGTATACCTGTCTGTGGTGTGGACAGTATACCTGTCTGTGGTGTGGACAGTACACCTGTCTGTGGTGTGGACAGCATACCTGTATGTGGTGTGGACAGTATACCTGTCTGTGGTGTGGACAGTATACCTGTCTGTGGTGTGGTGTCGTTGTACATTGAGATGCTTCCACACACAGCTATTCTGCCATACTCTCTCATCTGAGGCATCACTACACTGGAGAACTTCCCACCAACCTGGACAGAGAGAGAGAGAGAGAAAGAGATTGGACTTCGATACACACACGCACACACACGCATGTGCACACACACACACACACACAGACAAAGAGTGCATCTGTGTGTGTGAGTGGTGCAGCGGCCTCACGTTCTCAAAGTAGCAGTCGTATCCGTGTGGCGCGGCCTCCCTGAGTGAGTTCTCCAGAGAGGTGACAGTCTTGTAGTTGAAGACCTGGTCAAAACCCAGCTCCTTTAGATAGGACAGCTTGGTATCTGTCCCCGCACAGCCCACCACTGTACAGCCCTGAGGACACACACACACACACACACACACAGACTCATTATACATTATGAAAGTCACTGATAACTCACAGAGGCACATGGAATATAGAACACAACTTGGAAGTAACTAACACTGTGGAGACGTTGTGGGAACGCTGTGGGAACGTTGGGGGAATGTTGTACCTTGATCTTGGCGATCTGTCCCACCACTGAGCCCACGGCCCCTGCTGCAGCGTTCACCAGAAGAGTCTCCCCCTCCTTTATCTCACACACCTCCTCTAGTCCATACAGAGCTGTCAGACTGTAGAGAGATATCATTACACCTCCTCTAGTCCATACAGAGCTGTCAGACTGTAGAGAGATATCATCACCACACCTCCTCTAGTCCATACAGAGCTGTCAGACTGTAGAGAGATATCATCACACCTCCTCTAGTCCATACAGAGCTGTCAGACTATAGAGAGATATCATCACCACACCTCCTCTAGTCCATACAGAGCTGTCAGACTGTAGAGAGATATCATCACACCCCCTCTAGTCCATACAGAGCTGTCAGACTGTAGAGAGATATCATCACACCTCCTCTAGTCCATACAGAGCTGTCAGACTGTAGAGAGATATCATCACACCTCCTCTAGTCCATACAGAGCTGTCAGACTGTAGAGAGATATCATCACACCTCCTCTAGTCCATACAGAGCTGTCAGACTGTAGAGAGATATCATCACACCTCCTCTAGTCCATACAGGGCTGTCAGACTGTAGAGAGATATCATCACACCTCCTCTAGTCCATACAGAGCTGTCAGACTGTAGAGAGATATCATCACACCTCCTCTAGTTCATACAGAGCTGTCAGACTGTAGAGAGATATCATCACCACACCTCCTCTAGTCCATACAGAGCTGTCAGACTGTAGAGAGATATCATCACACCCCCTCTAGTCCATACAGAGCTGTCAGACTGTAGAGAGATATCATCACACCTCCTCTAGTCCATACAGAGCTGTCAGACTGTAGAGAGATATCATCACACCTCCTCTAGTCCATACAGAGCTGTCAGACTGTAGAGAGATTTCATCACACCTCCTCTAGTCCATACAGAGCTGTCAGACTGTAGAGAGATATCATCACACCTCCTCTAGTCCATACAGGGCTGTCAGACTGTAGAGAGATATCATCACACCTCCTCTAGTCCATACAGAGCTGTCAGACTATAGAGAGATATCATCACCACACCTCCTCTAGTCCATACAGAGCTGTCAGACTGTAGAGAGATATCATCACACCTCCTCTAGCCCACATAGAGCTGTCAGACTGTAGAGAGATATCATCACACCTCCTCTAGTCCATACAGAGCTGTCAGACTGTAGAGAGATATCATCACACCTCCTCTAGTCCATACAGAGCTGTCAGACTATAGAGAGATATCATCACACCTCCTCTAGCCCATACAGGGCTGTCAGACTATAGAGAGATATCATCACCACACCTCCTCTAGTCCATACAGAGCTGTCAGACTGTAGAGAGATATCATCATCATCAAACCTCCACTAGTCCATACAGAGCTGTCAGACTGTAGAGAGATATCATCACACCTCCTCTAGTCCATACAGGGCTGTCAGACTGTAGAGAGATATCATCACACCTCCTCTAGTCCATACAGAGCTGTCAGACTGTAGAGAGATATCATCACCACACCTCCTCTAGTCCATACAGAGCTGTCAGACTGTAGAGAGATATCATCACACCTCCTCTAGTCCATACAGGGCTGTCAGACTGTAGAGAGATATCATCACACCTCCTCTAGTCCATACAGAGCTGTCAGACTGTAGAGAGATATCATCACACCTCCTCTAGTCCATACAGAGCTGTCAGACTGTAGAGAGATATCATCACACCTCCTCTAGCCCATACAGGGCTGTCAGACTATAGAGATATATCATCACACCTCCTCTAGTCCATACAGAGCTGTCAGACTGTAGAGAGATATCATCACCACACCTCCTCTAGCCCATACAGAGCTGTCAGACTGTAGAGAGATATCATCACACCTCCTCTAGTCCATACAGAGCTGTCAGACTGTAGAGAGATATCATCACACCTCCTCTAGTCCATACAGAGCTGTCAGACTGTAGAGAGATATCATCACACCTCCTCTAGTTCATACAGAGCTGTCAGACTGTAGAGAGATATCATCATCACACCTCCTCTAGTCCATACAGAGCTGTCAGACTGTAGAGAGATATCATCACACCTCCTCTAGTCCATACAGAGCTGTCAGACTGTAGAGAGATATCATCACACCTCCTCTAGCCCACATAGAGCTGTCAGACTGTAGAGAGATATCATCACACCTCCTCTAGTCCATACAGAGCTGTCAGACTGTAGAGAGATATCATCACACCTCCTCTAGTCCATACAGAGCTGTCAGACTGTAGAGAGATATCATCACACCTCCTCTAGTCCATACAGAGCTGTCAGACTGTAGAGAGATATCATCACACCTCCTCTAGTCCATACAGAGCTGTCAGACTGTAGAGAGATATCATCACACCTCCTCTAGTCCATACAGGGCTGTCAGACTGTAGAGAGATATCATCACACCTCCTCTAGTCCATACAGAGCTGTCAGACTATAGAGAGATATCATCACCACACCTCCTCTAGTCCATACAGAGCTGTCAGACTGTAGAGAGATATCATCACACCTCCTCTAGCCCACATAGAGCTGTCAGACTGTAGAGAGATATCATCACACCTCCTCTAGTCCATACAGAGCTGTCAGACTGTAGAGAGATATCATCACACCTCCTCTAGTCCATACAGAGCTGTCAGACTATAGAGAGATATCATCACACCTCCTCTAGCCCATACAGGGCTGTCAGACTATAGAGAGATATCATCACCACACCTCCTCTAGTCCATACAGAGCTGTCAGACTGTAGAGAGATATCATCATCATCAAACCTCCACTAGTCCATACAGAGCTGTCAGACTGTAGAGAGATATCATCACACCTCCTCTAGTCCATACAGGGCTGTCAGACTGTAGAGAGATATCATCACACCTCCTCTAGTCCATACAGAGCTGTCAGACTGTAGAGAGATATCATCACCACACCTCCTCTAGTCCATACAGAGCTGTCAGACTGTAGAGAGATATCATCACACCTCCTCTAGTCCATACAGGGCTGTCAGACTGTAGAGAGATATCATCACACCTCCTCTAGTCCATACAGAGCTGTCAGACTGTAGAGAGATATCATCACACCTCCTCTAGTCCATACAGAGCTGTCAGACTGTAGAGAGATATCATCACACCTCCTCTAGCCCATACAGGGCTGTCAGACTATAGAGATATATCATCACACCTCCTCTAGTCCATACAGAGCTGTCAGACTGTAGAGAGATATCATCACCACACCTCCTCTAGCCCATACAGAGCTGTCAGACTGTAGAGAGATATCATCACACCTCCTCTAGTCCATACAGAGCTGTCAGACTGTAGAGAGATATCATCACACCTCCTCTAGTCCATACAGAGCTGTCAGACTGTAGAGAGATATCATCACACCTCCTCTAGTTCATACAGAGCTGTCAGACTGTAGAGAGATATCATCATCACACCTCCTCTAGTCCATACAGAGCTGTCAGACTGTAGAGAGATATCATCACACCTCCTCTAGTCCATACAGAGCTGTCAGACTGTAGAGAGATATCATCACACCTCCTCTAGCCCACATAGAGCTGTCAGACTGTAGAGAGATATCATCACACCTCCTCTAGTCCATACAGAGCTGTCAGACTGTAGAGAGATATCATCACACCTCCTCTAGTCCATACAGAGCTGTCAGACTGTAGAGAGATATCATCACACCTCCTCTAGTCCATACAGAGCTGTCAGACTGTAGAGAGATATCATCACACCTCCTCTAGTCCATACAGAGCTGTCAGACTGTAGAGAGATATCATCACACCTCCTCTAGTCCATACAGAGCTGTCAGACTGTAGAGAGATATCATCACACCTCCTCTAGTCCATACAGATCTGTCAGACTGTAGAGAGATATCATCACACCTCCTCTAGTCCATACAGAGCTGTCAGACTATAGAGAGATATCATCACCACACCTCCTCTAGTCCATACAGAGCTGTCAGACTGTAGAGAGATATCATCACACCTCCTCTAGCCCACATAGAGCTGTCAGACTGTAGAGAGATATCATCACACCTCCTCTAGTCCATACAGAGCTGTCAGACTGTAGAGAGATATCATCACACCTCCTCTAGTCCATACAGAGCTGTCAGACTATAGAGAGATATCATCACACCTCCTCTAGCCCATACAGGGCTGTCAGACTATAGAGAGATATCATCACCACACCTCCTCTAGTCCATACAGAGCTGTCAGACTGTAGAGAGATATCATCATCATCAAACCTCCACTAGTCCATACAGAGCTGTCAGACTGTAGAGAGATATCATCACACCTCCTCTAGTCCATACAGGGCTGTCAGACTGTAGAGAGATATCATCACACCTCCTCTAGTCCATACAGAGCTGTCAGACTGTAGAGAGATATCATCACCACACCTCCTCTAGTCCATACAGAGCTGTCAGACTGTAGAGAGATATCATCACACCTCCTCTAGTCCATACAGGGCTGTCAGACTGTAGAGAGATATCATCACACCTCCTCTAGTCCATACAGAGCTGTCAGACTGTAGAGAGATATCATCACACCTCCTCTAGTCCATACAGAGCTGTCAGACTGTAGAGAGATATCATCACACCTCCTCTAGCCCATACAGGGCTGTCAGACTATAGAGATATATCATCACACCTCCTCTAGTCCATACAGAGCTGTCAGACTGTAGAGAGATATCATCACCACACCTCCTCTAGCCCATACAGAGCTGTCAGACTGTAGAGAGATATCATCACACCTCCTCTAGTCCATACAGAGCTGTCAGACTGTAGAGAGATATCATCACACCTCCTCTAGTCCATACAGAGCTGTCAGACTGTAGAGAGATATCATCACACCTCCTCTAGTTCATACAGAGCTGTCAGACTGTAGAGAGATATCATCATCACACCTCCTCTAGTCCATACAGAGCTGTCAGACTGTAGAGAGATATCATCACACCTCCTCTAGTCCATACAGAGCTGTCAGACTGTAGAGAGATATCATCACACCTCCTCTAGCCCACATAGAGCTGTCAGACTGTAGAGAGATATCATCACACCTCCTCTAGTCCATACAGAGCTGTCAGACTGTAGAGAGATATCATCACACCTCCTCTAGTCCATACAGAGCTGTCAGACTGTAGAGAGATATCATCACACCTCCTCTAGTTCATACAGAGCTGTCAGACTGTAGAGAGATATCATCACCACACCTCCTCTAGTCCATACAGAGCTGTCAGACTGTAGAGAGATATCATCACCACACCTCCTCTAGCCCATACAGGGCTGTCAGACTGTAGAGAGATATCATCATCATCACCATCTTCTTCACCCTCATCACCACTATGTCTCTCACACCTCTCAACCACACACACAGAGAGAGAGTGAGAGAGAGAGAGAGAGAGAGAGAGAGAGAGAGAGAGAGAGAGAGAGAGAGAGAGAGAGAGAGAGAGAGAGAGAGAGAGAGTTCCATCCTACCCAGGCATGCCGATGGCCCCCAGGGCCAGGGAGAGGGGGATATCCTGGGGCCAGTCGGGCAGCACAGGGGTCAGCTCTGCCCCATCACACACCCAGTGACTCCTCCATCCACAATCACTGACCACATGGCAGCCCACCGGGAAGCTGGGGTTACAGCTCTGGATCACCCTGGAGGGAGGAAGGGAGTGAGGGAGGGATAGAGAGAGAGAGGTGGAGAGAGAGAGAGACAGAGAGCAAGAGGTGAGTGTGTGAAAGCATGTGTCAGTAAGTATATAGTTTGTCAACATGAGTGTCAGTAAGTCTATAGTGTGTCAACATGAGTGTCAGTAAGTCTATAGTGTGTCAACATGAGTGTCAGTAAGTCTTTAGTGTGTCAACATGAGTGTCAGTGAGTCTATAGTGTGTCAACATGAGTGTCAGTAAGTCTATAGTGTGTCAACATGAGTGTCAGTAAGTATATAGTGTGTCAACATGAGTGTCAGTAAGTATATTGTGTGTCAACTTGAGTGTCATTAAGTCTATAGTGTGTCAACATGAGTGTCAGTAAGTCTATAGTGTGTCAACATGAGTGTCAGTGAGTCTATAGTGTGTCAACATGAGTGTCAGTAAGTCTATAGTGTGTCAACATGAGTGTCAGTAAGTATATAGTGTGTCAACATGAGTGTCAGTAAGTCAATAGTGTGTCAACATGAGTGTCAGTAAGTCTATAGTGTGTCAACATGAGAGTCAGTGAGTCTATAGTGTGTCAACATGAGTGTCAGTGAGTCTATAGTGTGTCAACATGAGTGTCAGTAAGTCTATAGTGTGTCAACATGAGTGTCAGTAAGTCTATAGTGTGTCAACATGAGTGTAAGTACGTCTATAGTGTGTCAACATGAGTGTCAGTAAGTCTATAGTGTGTCAACATGAGTGTCAGTGAGTCTATAGTGTGTCAACATGAGTGTCAGTAAGTATATAGTGTGTCAACATGAGTGTCAGTGAGTCTATAGTGTGTCAACATCAGTGTCAGTAAGTCTAGTGTGTCAACATGAGTGTCAGTAAGTATATAGTGTGTCAACATGAGTGTCAGTAAGTCTATAGTGTGTCAACATGAGTGTCAGTAAGTCTATAGTGTGTCAACATGAGTGTCATTGAGTCTATAGTGTGTCAACATGAGTGTCAGTAAGTATATAGTGTGTCAACATCAGTGTCAGTGAGTCTATAGTGTGTCAACATGAGTGTCAGTGAGTCTATAGTGTGTCAACATGAGTGTCAGTAAGTATATAGTGTGTCAACATGAGTGTCAGTAAGTCTATAGTGTGTCAACATGAGTGTCAGTAAGTCTATAGTGTGTCAACATGAGTGTCAGTAAGTCTATAGTGTGTCAACATGAGTGTCAGTAAGTATATAGTGTGTCAACATGAGTGTCAGTAAGTCTATAGTGTGTCAACATGAGTGTCAGTAAGTCTATATTGTGTCAACATGAGTGTCAGTAAGTCTATAGTGTGTCAACATGAGTGTCATTAAGTCTATAGTGTGTCAACATGAGTGTCAGTAAGTCTATAGTGTGTCAACATGAGTGTCAGTAAGTCTATAGTGTGTCAACATGAGTGTCAGTAAGTCTATAGTGTGTCAACATGAGTGTCAGTAAGTCTATAGTGTGTCAACATGAGTGTCATTGAGTCTATATTGTGTCAACATGAGTGTCAGTAAGTCTATAGTGTGTCAACATGAGTGTCAGTAAGTCTATAGTGTGTCAACATGAGTGTCAGTAAGTCTATAGTGTGTCAACAAGAGTGGCAGTGAGTCTATAGTGTGTCAACATGAGTGTCAGTAAGTATATAGTGTGTCAACATGAGTGTCAGTAAGTCTATAGTGTGTCAACATGAGTGTCATTAAGTCTATAGTGTGTCAACATGAGTGTCAGTAAGTCTATAGTGTGTCAACATGAGTGTCAATAAGTCTATAGTGTGTCAACATGAGTGTCAGTAAGTATATAGTGTGTCAACATGAGTGTCAGTAAGTCTATAGTGTGTCAACATGAGTGTCAGTAAGTATATAGTGTGTCAACATGAGTGTCAGTGAGTCTATAGTGTGTCAATATGAGTGTCAGTAAGTATATAGTGTGTCAACATGAGTGTCAGTAAGTCTATAGTGTGTCAACATGAGTGTCAGTGAGTCTATAGTGTGTCAACATGAGTGTCAGTAAGTCTATAGTGTGTCAACATGAGTGTCAGTAAGTCTATAGTGTGTCAACATGAGTGTCAGTGAGTCTATAGTGTGTCAACATGAGTGTCAGTAAGTCTATAGTGTGTCAACATGAGTGTCAGTAAGTCTATAGTGTGTCAACATGAGTGTCAGTAAGTCTAGTGTGTCAAATTGAGTGTCAGTAAGTATATAGTGTGTCAACATGAGTGTCAGTGAGTCTATAGTGTGTCAATATGAGTGTCAGTAAGTCTATAGTGTGTCAACATGAGTGTCAGTGAGTCTATAGTGTGTCAACATGAGTGTCAGTAAGTATATAGTGTGTCAACATGAGTGTCAGTAAGTCTATAGTGTGTCAACATGAGTGTCAGTAAGTCTATAGTGTGTCAACATGAGTGTCAGTAAGTCTATAGTGTGTCAACATGAGTGTCAGTAAGTATATAGTGTGTCAACATGAGTGTCAGTAAGTCTATAGTGTGTCAACATGAGTGTCAGTAAGTATATAGTGTGTCAACATGAGTGTCAGTGAGTCTATAGTGTGTCAATATGAGTGTCAGTAAGTATATAGTGTGTCAACATGAGTGTCAGTAAGTCTATAGTGTGTCAACATGAGTGTCAGTGAGTCTATAGTGTGTCAACATGAGTGTCAGTAAGTCTATAGTGTGTCAACATGAGTGTCAGTAAGTCTATAGTGTGTCAACATGAGTGTCAGTGAGTCTATAGTGTGTCAACATGAGTGTCAGTAAGTCTATAGTGTGTCAACATGAGTGTCAGTAAGTCTATAGTGTGTCAACATGAGTGTCAGTAAGTCTATAGTGTGTCAACATGAGTGTCAGTAAGTCTATAGTGTGTCAACATGAGTGTCAGTAAGTCTATAGTGTGTCAACATGAGTGTCAGTAAGTCTATAGTGTGTCAACATGAGTGTCAGTAAGTCTAGTGTGTCAACATGAGTGTCAGTAAGTCTATAGTGTGTCAACATGAGTGTCAGTAAGTATATAGTGTGTCAACATGAGTGTCAGTGAGTCTAGTGTGTCAACATGAGTGTCAGTAAGTCTATAGTGTGTCAACATGAGTGTCAGTAAGTCTATAGTGTGTCAACATGAGTGTCAGTAAGTCTATAGTGTGTCAACATGAGTGTCAGTAAGTCTATAGTGTGTCAACATGAGTGTCAGTAAGTCTAGTGTGTCAACATGAGTGTCAGTAAGTCTATAGTGTGTCAACATGAGTGTCAGTAAGTCTATAGTGTGTCAACATGAGTGTCAGTAAGTCTAGTGTGTCAACATGAGTGTCAGTAAGTATATAGTGTGTCAACATGAGTGTCAGTGAGTCTATAGTGTGTCAATATGAGTGTCAGTAAGTCTATAGTGTGTCAACATGAGTGTCAGTAAGTCTATAGTGTGTCAACATGAGTGTCAGTAAGTCTATAGTGTGTCAACATGAGTGTCAGTAAGTCTATAGTGTGTCAACATGAGTGTCAGTAAGTCTATAGTGTGTCAACATGAGTGTCAGTAAGTCTATAGTGTGTCAACATGAGTGTCAGTAAGTCTAGTGTGTCAACATGAGTGTCAGTAAGTCTATAGTGTGTCAACATGAGTGTCAGTAAGTATATAGTGTGTCAACATGAGTGTCAGTGAGTCTAGTGTGTCAACATGAGTGTCAGTAAGTCTATAGTGTGTCAACATGAGTGTCAGTGAGTCTATAGTGTGTCAACATGAGTGTCAGTAAGTCTATAGTGTGTCAACATGAGTGTCAGTAAGTCTATAGTGTGTCAACATGAGTGTCAGTAAGTCTATAGTGTGTCAACATGAGTGTCAGTAAGTATACAGTGGGGAAAAAAAGTATTTAGTCAGCCACCAATTGTGCAAGTTCTCCAACTTAAAAAGATGAGAGAGGCCTGTAATTTTCATCATAGGTACACGTCAACTATGACAGACAATTTGAGGAAAAAAAATCCAGAAAATCACATTGTAGGATTTTTAATGAATGTATTTGCAAATTATGGTGGAAAATAAGTATTTGGTCACCTACAAACAAGCAAGATTTCTGGCTCTCACAGACCTGTAACTTCTTATTTAAGAGGCTCCTCTGTCCTCCACTCGTTACCTGTATTAATGGCACCTGTTTGAACTTGTTATCAGTATAAAAGACACCTGACCACAACCTCAAACAGTCACACTTCAAACTCCACTTTGGCCAAGACCAAAGAGCTGTCAAAGGACACCAGAAACAAAATTGTAGACCTGCACCAGGCTGGGAAGGCTGAATATGCAATATATATATATATATGCAATAGGTAAGCAGCTTGGTTTGAAGAAATCAACTGTGGGAGCAATTATTAGGAAATGGAAGACATACAAGACCACTGATAATCTCCCTCGATCTGGGGCTCCACGCAAGATCTCACCCCGTGGCGTCAAAATGATCACAAGAACGGTGAGGAAAAATCCCAGAACCACACGGGGGGACCTAGTGAATGACCTGCAGAGAGCTGGGACCAAAGTAACAAAGCCTACCATCAGTAACACACTACGCCGCCAGGGACTCAAATCCTGCAGTGCAAGACGTGTCCCCCTGCTTAAGCCAGTACATGTCCAGGCCCGTCTGAAGTTGACTAGAGTGCATTTGGATGATCCAGAAGAGGATTGGGAGAATGTCATATGGTCAGATGAAACCAAAATATAACTTTTTGGTAAAAACTCAACTCTTCGTGTTTGGAGGCCAAAGAATGCTGAGTTGCATCCAAAGAACACCATACCTACTGTGAAGCATGGGGGTGGAAACATCATGCTTTGGGGCTGTTTTTCTGCAAAGAGACCAGGACGACTGATCCGTGTAAAGGAAAGAATGAATGGGGCCATGTATCGTGAGATTTTGAGTGAAAACCTCCTTCCATCAGCAAGGGCATTGACGATGAAACGTGGCTGGGTCTTTCAGCATGACAATGATCCCAAACACACCGCCCGGGCAACGAAGGAGTGGCTTCGTAATAAGCATTTCAAGGTCCTGGAGTGGCCTAGCCAGTCTCCAGATCTCAACCCCATAGAAAATCTTTGGAGGGAGTTGAAAGTCTGTGTTGCCCAGTGACAGCCCCAAAACATCACTGCTCTGCATGGAGGAATGGGCCAAAATACCAGCAACAGTGTGTGAAAACCTTGTGAAGACTTACAGAAAACGTTTGACCTGTGTCATTGCCAACAAAGGGTATATAACAAAGTATTGAGAAACTTTTGTTATTGACCAAATACTTATTTTCCACCATAATTTGCAAATAAAATCATAAAAAATCCTACAATGTGATTTTCTGGAAAAAAAAATCTCATTTTGTCTGTCATAGTTGACGTGTACCTATGATGAAAATTACAGGCCTCTCTCATCTTTTTAAGTGGGAGAACTTGCACAATTGGTGGCTGACTAAATACTTTTTTTCCCCACTGTATAGTGTGTCAACATGAGTGTCAGTAAGTATATAGTGTGTCAACATGAGTGTCAGTGAGTCTAGTGTGTCAACATGAGTGTCAGTAAGTCTATAGTGTGTCAACATGAGTGTCAGTAAGTCTATAGTGTGTCAATATGAGTGTCAGTAAGTCTATAGTGTGTCAACATGAGTGTCAGTAAGTATATAGTGTGTCAACATGAGTGTCAGTAAGTCTATAGTGTGTCAACATGAGTGTCAGTAAGTCTATAGTGTGTCAACATGAGTGTCAGTAAGTCTATAGTGTGTCAATATGAGTGTCAGTAAGTCTATAGTGTGTCAACATGAGTGTCAGTAAGTCTATAGTGTTTCAACATGAGTGTCAGTAAGTCTATAGTGTGTTTGGGTCCACATGCCTGCCTCCCTCCCCCATAATGTTTCCTTACTTGGCAACTTGTGACCCAATCATCACGTCTCCCTCCTTCATCTTCGTCTGGCTGTAGGGTCTCATGTAGGGGTCCACACTAAGGAACACAGCCTCCAACAGCACCTAAACAGGGGTGTATTCATTAATGCACATCGTAGCGAAACGTTTTGCAACTGAAAATATTTTTTGACAAAAATGAATAATTGTTCAAGGGTGTATTCATTAGTGATTACCGTTTTGCAAAGAAAACACGTCGTTTATATTGGACAAATTCAGATTAGTCCCTCCCTGTTTCGGCCCAGATAACCAGTTTATAGTACAAATGTATTAAGCACAGGTTATCAAGTCATTTCACATGCCATGGAACATGTTGGAATTGCAAAAGGGATGTGTTAATTCTGTGTGAAATTTCCGGTAGGGCTATGTGTCCAAGACTATCTTTCCCCTCTGGGACATTAAAGGGTAATTACGCCACTTTTCAACTTCATATTCAATATCTCCAGCATCAATCCAGTGTCTACATACAGTGGGGAGAACAAGTATTTGATACACTGCCGATTTTGCAGGTTTTCCTACTTACAAAGCATGTAGAGGTCTGTAATTTTTATCATAGGTACACTTCAACTGTGAGAGACGGAATCTAAAACAAAAATCCAGAAAATCACATTGTATTATTTTTAAGTAATTAATTTGCATTTTATTGCATGACATAAGTATTTGATCACCTACCAACCATTAAGAATTCCGGCTCTCACAGACCTGTTAGTTTTTCTTTAAGAAGCCCTCCTGTTCTCCACTCATTACCTGTATTAACTGCACCTGTTTGAACTCGTTACCTGTATAAAAGACACCTGTCCACACACTCAATCAAACAGACTCCAACTTATCCACAATGGCCAAGACCAGAGAGCTGTGTAAGGACATCAGGGATAAAATTGTAGACCTGCACAAGGCTGGGATGGGCTACAGGACAATAGGCAGGCAGCTTGGTGAGAAGGCAACAACTGTTGGCGCAATTATTAGAAAATGGAAGAAGTTCAAGATGATGGTCAATCACCCTCGGTCTGGGGCTCCATGCAAGATCTCACCTCGTGGGGCATCAATGATCATGAGGAAGGTGAGGGATCAGCCCAGAACTACACGGCAGGACCTGGTCAATGACCTGAAGAGAGCTGGGACCACAGTCTCAAAGAAAACCATTAGTAACACACTACGCCGTCATGGATTAAAATCCTGCAGCGCACGCAAGGTCCCCCTGCTCAAGCCAGCGCATGTCCAGGCCTGTCTGAAGTTTGCCAATGACCATCTGGATGATCCAGAGGAGGAATGGGAGAAGGTAATGTGGTCTGATGAGACAAAAATAGAGCTTTTTGGTCTAAACTCCACTCGCCGTGTTTGGAGGAAGAAGAAGGAATGAATACAACCCCAAGAACACCATCCCAACCATGAAGCATGGAGGTGGAAACATCATTCTTTGGGGATGCTTTTCTGTAAAGGGGACAGGACGACTGCACCGTATTGAGGGGAGGATGGATGGGGCCATGTATCGCGAGATCTTGGCCAACAACCTCCTTCCCTCAGTAAGAGCATTGAAGATGGGTCGTGGCTGGGTCTTCCTGCATGACAACGACCTGAAACACACAGCCAGGACAACTAAGGAGTGGCTCCGTAAGAAGCATCTCAAGGTCCTGGAGTGGCCTAGCCAGTCTCCAGACCTGAACCCAATAGAAAACCTTTGGAGGGAGCTGAAAGTCCGTATTGCCCAGCGACAACCACGAAACCTGAAGGATCTGGAGAAGGTCTGTATGGAGGAGTGGGCCAAAATCCCTGCTGCAGTGTGTGAAAACCTGGTCAAGACCTACAGGAAACTTATGGTCTCTGTAATTGCAAACAAAGGTTTCTGTACCAAATATTAAGTTCTCCTTTTCTGATGTATCAAATACTTATGTCATGCAGTAAAATGCAAATTAATTACTTAAAAATCATACAATGTGATTTTCTGGATTTTTGTTTTAGATTCCGTCTCTCACAGTTGAAGTGTACCTATGATAAAAATTACAGACCTCTACATGCTTTGTAAGTAGGAAAACCTGCAAAATCGGCAGTGTATCAAATACTTGTTCTCCCCACTGTATATGAAAACAGTGTGTGTCTATGATCTGTGCTTAAAAACATAAGAAGGCCCTAAACAAATATTCTCTGTGACATCACAGGGTAGGATTAAAAGTTTAAAAAACTGTGATTTTCAAAACCTGCAAAGAGTTTCCCAGAGGTAAGGTGTTTTCTTGCTCTCCACTTCACCGCGAATCTCAGTGTTGGAAAACCACTGTTTTTTTTTTTTGATGATGTCATCGGGTAGAACTTTGTAATGTTATATATGTTTTCTACAAAACATAGAAATGCACTGTTTCCAAATATGTAGACACTGGTATTGTGCTGCAGATAGTAAAAATAAGATTGAAAAGTGGTGGAATTGCCCTTCAAAGACTATCCTATCCTATCCTCACCTGTCCATTCCTGGGCTGCGGCAGCGTCTCCTCCCTCAGATGGAAGTCACTAGCCTTGGGGAAACCCTGGAAGTGCTGTCGTAACGTCCAGGCCTTGGACACAACCATGGTGCTCTGCTCCTCTGGTCTAAAGCAGTAGATCTGTAGAGACTGGCTGGATGGAAGAGGAGGAGGAGGAGACAGGGGTCTGAGTATATGAGAGAGAGAGAGAGAGAGAGAGAGAGAGAGAGAGAGAGAGAGAGAGAGAGAGAGAGAGAGAGAGAGAGAGAGAGAGAGAGAGAGAGAGAGAGAGAGAGAGAGAGAGAGAGAGAGAGAGAGAGAGAGAGAGAGAGAGAGAGAGAGAGAGAGAGAGAGAGAGAGAGAGAGAGGGAGAGAGAGAGAGAGAACATGTGTTGTGTGTCTTGGGTGGAAATCACAGTGTAAATATTTGCATTCCTTTGTGCATATCCTAATAAATCCTATCACAGCTATGCTTACACAGGGCAGGTCAGGAAAACGACTTTATACCAATGTTTTCTCAGGGAAGGTCATGAAAACTATTGTTTACCCATGTCTACTCAGGGCAGGTCATGAAAACTATTGTTTACCAATGTTTTCTCAGGGCAGGTCATGAAAACTATTGTTTCCCATGTTTACTCAGGGCAGGTCATGAAAACTATTGATATGACATAAAAACAGATTAAGCTACTTTGGGTTTGGAGCAAATATACATTTTCATTCTCTACTGCAAGATAATGGACAATAAAGTTTGCTTCTTGTACACTACCGCTCAAACGTTTTAGAACACCTACTAATTCAAGGGTTTTTCTTTCTTTTTACTATTTTCTACATTTTAGAATAATAGTGAAAACATCAAAACTATGAAATAACACATATTGAATCATGTAGTAACCAAAATAAAGTGTTAAACAAATTTTATATTTGAGATCCTTCAAATAACCACCCTTTGCTTTGATGACAGCTTTGCACACTCTTGGCATTCTCTCAATCAGCTTCATGAGGTAGTCAATGCATTTCAATTAACTGATGTGCCTTCCTAAAAGTTAATTTGTGGAATTTCTTTCCTTCTTAATGCATTTGAGCCAATCAGTTGTGTTGTGACAAGATAGTAGGGGTATACAGAAGAAAGCCTTATTTGGTAAAAGTCCATTTTATGGCAAAAACAGCTCAAATAAGCAAAGAGAAATGACAGTCCATCATTACTTTAAGACATGAAGGTCAGTCAATACGGAAAAAGTGCAGTCACAAAAACCATCAAGCGCTATGATGAAACTGCCTCTCATGAGGACTGCCACAGGAATGGAAGACACAGAGTTACCTCTGCTGCAGAGGATAAGTTCATTAGTGTTACCAGCCTCAGAAATTGCAGTGCAAATAAATTATTCACAGAGTTCAAGTAACTGACACACCTCAACATCAACTGTTCAGAGGAGACTTTGTGAATCAGGCCTTCATGGTCGAATTGCTGCAAAGAAACCACTACTAAAGGACACCAATAACAAGAAGAGACTTGCTTGAGCCAAGAAACTCAAGCAATGGACATTAGACCAGTGGAAATGTGTCCTTTGGTCTGGAGTCCAAATCTGAGATTTTTGGTTCCAACCGCCATGTCTTTGTGAGACGCAGTGTGGGTGAACGGATGATCTCTGCATGTGTATTTCCCACCGTAAAGCATGAAGGAGGAGGTGTTATGGCATGGGGGTGCTTTGCTGGTGACACTGTCTGTGATTTATTTAGAATTCAAGGCACACTTAACCAGCATGGCTACCACAGCATTCTGCAGCGATACGCCATCCCATCTGGTTTGGGCTTAGTGGGACTATCCTTTGTTTTTCAACAGGACAATGACCCAACACACCTCCAGGCTGTGTAAGGGCTATTTTACCAAGAAGGGGCGTGATGGAGTGCTGCATCAGATGACTTAGCCTCCACAATCCCCCAACCTCAACCAAATTGAGATGGTTTGGGATGAGTCGGACCGCAGAGTGAAGGAAAAGCAGCCAACAAGTGCTCAGCATATGTGGGAACTCCTTCAAGACTGTTGGAAAAGCATTCCAGGTGAAGCTGGTTGAGAGAATGCCAAGAGTGTGCAAAGCTGTCATCAAGGCAAAGGGTGGCTATTTGAAGAATCTCAAACATAAAATATATCTTGATTTGTTTAACACTTTTTTGGTTACTACATGATTCCATATGTGTTATTTCCTAGTTTTGATGTCTTCACTATTATTCTACAATGTAGAAAATAGTAAATATAAAGAAAAACCCTTGAATGGGTAGGTGTTCTAAAACGTTTGACCGGTAGTGTAATTCAAATGATTCTACTTCTTTACCTGAATATGCTGATTACTGCAGCATAAAACTGAAGAACTATGTCCAGCTATCCTGGGCCTATTCTTCAGGTTTTGAGATCAAATATATGCACTTGTTTGAAGCAGACGACCAAGCTATTCTATGCTAGCCATTATGCTTAATGCTAAACTGATATCAATATGTGTTGTTAACTCAATGTTTCTCAGGCGTCAACATGCGGAATAGACCTACTTCTGCAACAACAACAAAAAGTACATTCCTTACCTAGCTATATTTCACGGTGTAAAGCTGATGAACTATTGCCATCTATGTTTTCCATTAAAGTATTTGGTAATTGAATGAAATAGACATACAGTGGGGGAAAAAAGTATTTAGTCAGCCACCAATTGTGCAAGTTCTCCCACTTAAAAAGATGAGAGAGGCCTGTAATCATCATAGGTACTTGTCAACTATGACAGACAAAATGAGGGAAAAAAATCCAGAAAATCACATTGTAGGATTTTTAATGAATTTATTTGCAAATTATGGTGGAAAATAAGTATTTGGTCAATAACAAAAGTTCCTCAATACTTTGTTATATACCCTTTGTTGGCAATGACACAGGTCAAACGTTTTCTGTAAGTCTTCACAAGGTTTTCACACACTGTTGCTGGTATTTTGGCCCATTCCTCCATGCAGATCTCCTCTAGAGCAGTGATGTTTTGGGGCTGTCGTTGGGCAACACGGACTTTCAACTCCCTCCAAAGATTTTCTATGGGGTTGAGATCTGGAGACTGGCTAGGCCACTCCAGGACATTGAAATGCTTCTTACGAAGCCACTCCTTCGTTGACCGGGCAGTGTGTTTGGGATCATTGTCATGCTGAAAGACCCAGCCACGTTTCATCTTCAATGCCCTTGCTGATGGAAGGAGGTTTTCACTCAAAATCTCACGATACATGGCCCCATTCATTCTTTCCTTTACA
This sequence comes from Coregonus clupeaformis, assembly GCF_020615455.1. NCBI lineage: Eukaryota > Metazoa > Chordata > Actinopteri > Salmoniformes > Salmonidae > Coregonus > Coregonus clupeaformis. The sequence continues at coordinate 4,062,486 of NC_059209.1, forward strand.
CTGATCAGTCGTCCTGGTCCCTTTGCAGAAAAACAGCCCCAAAGCATGATGTTTCCACCCCCATGCTTCACAGTAGGTATGGTGTTCTTTGGATGCAACTCAGCATTCTTTGTCCTCCAAACACGACGAGTTGAGTTTTTACCAAAAAGTTCTATTTTGGTTTCATCTGACCATATGACATTCTCCCAATCCTCTTCTGGATCATCCAAATGCACTCTAGCAAACTTCAGACGGGCCTGGACATGTACTGGCTTAAGCAGGGGGACACGTCTGGCACTGCAGGATTTGAGTCCCTGGCGGCGTAGTGTGTTACTGATGGTAGGCTTTGTTACTTTGGTCCCAGCTCTCTGCAGGTCATTCACTAGGTCCCCCCGTGTGGTTCTGAGATTTTTGCTCACCGTTCTTGTGATCATTTTGACCCCACGGGGTGAGATCTTGCGTGGAGCCCCAGATCGAGGGGAGATTATCAGTGGTCTTGTATGTCTTCCATTTCCTAATAATTGCTCCCACAGTTGATTTCTTCAAACCAAGCTGCTTACCTATTGCATATTCAGTCTTCCCAGCCTGGTGCAGGTCTACAATTTTGTTTCTGGTGTCCTTTGACAGCTCTTTGGTCTTGGCCATAGTGGAGTTTGGAGTGTGACTGTTTGAGGTTGTGGACAGGTGTCTTTTATACTGATAACAAGTTCAAACAGGTGCCATTAATACAGGTAACGAGTGGAGGACAGAGGAGCCTCTTAAAGAAGAAGTTACAGGTCTGTGAGAGCCAGAAATCTTGCTTGTTTGTAGGTGACCAAATACTTATTCTCCACCATAATTTGCAAATAAATTTATTAAAAATCCTACAATGTGATTTTCTGGATTTTTTTTCTAAATTTGTCTGTCATAGTTGACATGTACCTATGATGAAAATTACAGGCCTCTCTCATCTTTTTAAGTGGGAGAACTTGCACAATTGGTGGCTGACTAAATACTTTTTTCCCCCACTGTATAAGCACTGCCACTGTTGATTTCAGAAAACTTAATTACAGCTACTTTGCAACAGTGTTGCTATGGGTTGCTATATGGGTGGCAGTAACGACTTTGATCTCGAATGCGTCCACTTCATGCAGAGAAATGACACCCCGGCAATGAACTAAATCAGCCGTTCAGAATGAAATCTAGTTGTTATTAATTGGCTTTTATGGAATGCAATATATGCACTTGTTCAGACAAGATTACAAAACCCAAGGCTGGTCCCAAATCTGTTTGTATGCCTACTGTAGCCTACATACAACCAACTCGTATTCCTGTAGTCGGTGTCTGTGGTTGAAGTTTAATTATTGGTTTGAAGCAGACGACCAAGCTACTCTATGATAGGCGTTATGCTTAATGATAAACTGATATCAATATGTGTTGTTAATTCAATGTTTATCAGGTGTCAACATGCTGAATATACCTACTTCAGCAACAACAACAAAAAGGCGAGGAGCGGAAGAACCCGCCCGTAGGCTACATGCGTGCTGGTAAACATTTCATCCAAGCAGCCAGATAACGGATTGGGACGAGTCCTACTTTTAGCTAATCCGAATCCTCACTCGTACGAAATCCGTTAGTAAATGCGTAATTACGCAGTGTTCACATTTCCCACCACAAAATCGACTGAATGAGTGTAGGCCTACGTCTCCTAAACGCGGAACTTGTAAATTCGATAAACATTTGGACTAAACAAACACGGAACATTAGGGTAGAAAAGTGTGCAATGTCTGTATACTTTACCTGCTTCCGTTCAGGGTCGCCCACGACTGCTGGAGAAAGTTGCCTTGTCGGTGGATCTCAGGATTGGATATAGTAGTCGATCTGTCGCAGTGTCCGGAAAGTAACTGTGGACTTTGTTACTGGAGTTTGAGTTATAACGTTGCCTAACCTTTCACTCGAATATTTCCTCACCGACCGAAAAAGCGGAATCGGTCAACCCGCACGCGCTGCGCCTAATAGTGCGTTTATAACCAAGTAGGATGGTGGTATTTACCATGTCTCTTGAACGCCCCCCCAACTGGTAATAGAGGGAAACTCGTCTATCATCCCTGAGGTCAGACTTCTCCCACATGCTGACCTCAGACGTCACCTAATAAGGAAATTACCTCCAGAACAGCATTTCCGCAGTTAAATGCAACAACAAAACATTATTTATAAAAAGCAATCTATTATTATGTTTTTGTAACACTATAATTCGTTTACAAGCATGATATCCATACTGTAACGACCCTGTATTGTGTTCTGTGTTCATGGATGTGTTATCGTTCTCATGGGTACTAGCAGGGGTTAAATATGCCAGGACAGATGGAAAGGTTGGGGGGTATGATGGGTAATCCCGCGGGATTTTGGGAATGATTAAATAGGGGTTACGGTCTCATCTCTCTCTCTTCTGTTCGGGACCCTTGATTTGACATGTTCTATTTGTGTATGTTTGAGGTTTAGCGGCGTGGGTTGTGGCCTGAACAATAGCCCATTTAGGAATAAACCTGTGTTCTGCCTGTACACCTGGTGCCCGTCTCTCTTTTACTTTATGACCCAGCTGGGTCATTACATTGGTGTCAGAAGTGCTTTCGAACGACGGGATAGATCGAGATTAGGCGAGTTAGCTGTTTCAGTATAGGCCGTGGTTAGCTTTAGCGTGACTCGCATCTACGGTCAGGATGATCGGGCGAGGCGGAAAGTTAAGGAAGAGTCGGACAAAGTGGCCGTTGTGGGCTCGGGTGTACCCGGTCGGGAGGGTCAGGCGATGACGGCTGTAGAAGAGCTGGAGAGCCACATGGCGGGAGTTAAATTGTCAGTCAGCAAGATGGCAGAACGGGCGGGTTTTCCTTCAAACCGCTCGACCAGAACAGACGTCACGGCGACGGAGATATCGACGTCACCGCGTGCGGAAATGGCTGGACCTCCTTATGTAAACAGAGATGGCAGCGCCCTATTGCCATTAGCCACGGTAGCGGCTAAACTCCCAAAGTTCAATGGACAAGGTAAATGGGAAGTTTTTTTCACTCAATTCGAGTTGTTGGCTAGAGCCGGGAGGTGGTCTGACGAGACGAAAGGGTTACAGCTTGCCCTGAGCCTGTCAGGAGGAGGCGTCGGAATGCCTGCTAACGCTAGCCCCGGACGAGAGGGGCGACTACGGTGCGCTAGTGGAGGCATTGGGGGCCGTTTCGGCAGCGATGCACAGCCCAACATGCTGCGGATTGAACTGAATAACAAAAAGAGACTTCAGGGGAATCATTAAAGGCGTTGGCAAGTGATATTCTGAGCCTGACCAGGCGGGCTTATGCAAATATGTCGATTGGGGTGCAAGACGAGCTGGCACGGGACAGTTTCATTAGAGCGCTCTCCCCACCGAACTGGGTAAGTATGTGCAGATGTCGGACCCAGCATCTCTGCGGGCTGCAGTGGAGATAGCCAGGAAGAGGGAGCTGATCTGGGGTGAGGGAGTGAGAGTGGAGGTTGCCAGTCAACCAGAGGTGAGAGCAGCGGCGGCCGGGGTGCTGGGGGTCACCAAACCAGAGTGGGTCGACGAGTTGGGAGGGTTAGTCAAGACCGCTTCGCTTGTCATTGAGAAGGGCTCCAGACAACATTGCAGTGTCAGCTCAACTTCCATTGTCTGCTGGGGTTGTGGCCAGACTGGCCACATTCAGCGGGAGTGTGGCAGATTCTCCAGTCAACAGGGAAACGACAGCGGGTTCTCGCGCAGGGGGCAGCGCGGGCCCATTCCTCCGCCCCCGAACCCACAGTAAGCAGAAGATGTACCCAGCAGTGCAGGCAAGAGGGTGGGGACCTGCTTCCCCAGGGTGTAGCGGCCACCGTGTTTCCTAGTCCGGTAGTTGTGGTGGGACGTACCACCATTGGGGACTTCTGCAATGTCATCGTCAAGGTAGAGGGGTGGAATGTTTGGCCCTGGTCGACACGGGCTCTACAGTAACCCTGGTGAGACCAGACATACTACCTGTTGGGGTGCGGGTGGAGCCGACCTTTGTCCAGCTACGGACTGTCACGGGGGAGCTAGCCCCCATGTTAGGGAAGTGTCGGGTGTCTGTGACTGTGGGGGGGAGAACTGTGGGGTGTCCGGTGTGGGTAGCAGCGGTACAGGACCCCTGTATACTGGGAATGGACTTTTTGAAAAACTGTGGGGCTCAGTTGGACTTAGCTTCGGGCACTTTGAGGCTGTCGGGGGGGCCCACAGTGGGAATGTCGCCTACGGGAGGGCCAGCAGGGGGCAGGGCTGTCCCTCCGTCTTCCTCCAAGCTTGCCGAAACTCCACTGGTCGTCCCGGCTGCTCCCTTGGTCGTTGTTCCATCCCAGCAGCTGTCTCCGGCGGCAACGACCTTCACTCCCCATAATGGTGCAAGCACAGGCATCCCAGTAGCCCAAAACACACTGGCTCCTTCACCCCATCAGCCCGACGGGGGAAGGAGGAAGTTATCGACGCCGTTGAGGCTGTGTGGCTGAAAAACTGTCAAGGTCTGGACGAGGGACAACAGAGACAATTAAAGCAGCTGCTGTTTGACTTTAAAGATAGCTTCGCTTGGGGGAAGATGAGGTAGGGCAAACGCACCTGGTTCAGCACGACATCGACACTGGGGACAACCAACCCATTAAAATTCGGCCCCGTCGCATTCCCCTTGCCAAGAGGGAAGCAGCAGCCACAGCTATTGCTGACATGTTGCGGGCTGATTTCATTGAGCCATCAGATAGCCCGTGGTCCGCGCCGGTCGTCATGGTGCCTAAGAAAGGGGGTAAACTTAGGTTTTGTGCGGACTACAGGGGCCTAAATTCTGTCACCATTAAAGACTCTTACCCCATACCGAGGATCGATGAGTCGCTAGACCACGTCAGAGGGTCCTCGTGGTTCTCTTCCCTTGATCTGCGCAGCGGCTACTGGCAGGTGCCCCTCTCGCCTGGGGCACGTGAAAAAACGGCCTTCTCCACGGATAGGGGCCATTGGCAGTTCAAGGTGCTGTGCTTCGGGCTTTGTAATGCTCCTGCCACCTTTGAGAGGCTCATGGACAGAGTGCTGGCGGGGTTCCGAGAGACGAGTGTGTTGTGTACCTAGACGACATATTGGTACATGGCACGTCGTTTGAGGGGGCACTGGGGGCACTTAGGCGAGTGCTGGAGAGGATCTCGGGGGCGGGGCTAAAATTACACCCGGAAAAGTGCCATTTCATGCAAAGGGAGTTGGCGTTCCTGGGTCATCAGCTGGGTGGTGAGGGTATCAGCACGTTGCCAGACAAAGTGGAGGCTGTGAGGGGGTGGCCAATTCCAAAGGAAAAAAAGGAGGTTAAGAGCTTCCTGGGTCTGGCATCCTACTATCGTAGGTTTGTGAAAGGGTTTGCGGGGATAGCAGCTCCTTTGAACCACCTTCTCAAGAAGGACACTGTCTTTCAGTGGACCGAAGAGCACCAGCGGGCGTTTGAGGCCCTCAAACGTGCCCTGGTGGAGGCCCCTGTCCTGTCCTCACCAGACCCAAACCGTCCGTTTATTCTGGACACCGATGCAAGCAATGAGGGCTTGGGGGCCGTGCTGGCTCAGCGTGGTTCTGACGGGGAGCACGTAGTAGCTTATTACAGCAGAACTTTTGATAAGGCTGAAAACGCTACTGCGTGACAAGGAGGGAGCTTTTGGCTGTCGTGGCAGCAGTACGCCATTTCAAGTACTACCTGGGGGCCTGCCGTTTGTGGTGCGGACGGATCACTCCGCCCTGCAGTGGCTTCTCTCCTTCAAGGAGCCAGAGGGTCAGATCGCCCGCTGGTTGGAGGAGCTGCAACCCTACGACTTCCAGGTGGAGCACAGGGCCGGCCTTCGCCACAGCAATGCAGACGCCTTGTCCCGCCGCCCGTGTGCTGAGGACGGCTGTGGGTACTGCGCCAAGCGGGTGGAGCGAGAGAGGGAACTGTGCATGGAGGAGGGAGTCACCGCCACGGTGAGTCAGCTGAGGGTGACAGAGTGCCGGGAGCTTGAGGCTGTGGACGTCGGGGAGTGGAGGCGTCGCCAGGAGGAGGACGCAGAGCTGCGTCCTGTGCTGGGGTGGGTGGAAGAGAGAAGACGACCGCCATGGGGGAAGTAGCCCCTCTATCACCAGTCACCAAAGGACTCTGGGCTAAATTCTCAGTCCTTAGAGTGGCTGAGGGAGTGCTCCAGAGGGGGTGGAAAAAGCCAGCTACTGGAGAAATGACGTGGCAGGTAGTGGTTCCCAAAAGGCTGCAAGGGAGCGTGTTACAGCAGCTTCACGGGGGAGTAGGCGCAGGGCATTTTGGGGTCTCCAAAAGCGTTAAAGCGCGTACGTAAAGGCTTCTATTGGGCCAGGCACAGGAGGGATGTGGAGGACTTTTGCAGGCAGTGCGATGAGTGTGCTGCTAAGAAAGGACCTCCAGGTCAGTCACACGCCCTCCTACAACAATTCCCAGTAGGGGAGCCCATGGAGAGACTGGGGGTAGACATAGTTGGACCGTTTCCAATCACAGACAGCGGTAACAGGTGGATTCTAACTGCTATGGACTACTTCACCAAGTGGCCAGAGGCTTACGCTCTCCCAGACCAGGAGGCAGAAACAGTAGCTGATGCATTGGTAGGGGGAATAATCAGTCGGTTCGGGGTGCCACAGTCTATACACAGCGACCAGGGGAGAAACTTTGAGTCACGGGTGTTCTCAGAGTTGTGTAGACGGTTAGGCGCGGAGAAGACACGCACTACTCCGCTTCATCCCCAGAGTGATGGGCTGGTGGAAAGATTTAACAGAACATTAGCACAACAGCTGGCTATCGTTACCTCAAAACACCAGAGAGATTGGGACACCCACTTACCGTTTATTCTCATGGCATGTAGGTCGGCTGTTCAGGAATCGACTGCGTGCTCCCCAGCGCTACTAATGTTAGGTCGTGAGTTGCGCACCCCAGCCGAACTGACGTTTGGCCACCCTCCTGATAACGACGACGGGGTTTTGCCTGGCCCGAACTATGTTCGTCGACTGCAGAACCGGTTAGAAGCGGCTCACACCTTCGCAAGAGAGCAACTCGAGAACGCAGGAATGCGCCAAAAGCGCCACTATGACTCACGCGCTAGGGGGAGGCACTTTGGGAGCGGGAGAACGCGTGTGGCTTCACAACCCCACGCGCAAGAAGGGGCGGTGCCCAAAGCTGGACAGTGCCTGGGTGGGGCCGTGCCTGGTGATAGAGAGAGTGGGGAGGTGACGTACCGGGTGGAGGTTCCCCCACGGGGCAGGAAGGTGGTGGTCCACCGGGACCGATTGGCGCCCTACAGAGGGAGGAAAACGGTAGGGAATGGAAGTGAGGACTCTGATGTGAGCACACGGGGACAGTCTAGCGAGGAGACTCTAATGCAAGCTGAGCCTGGGACGGGGGCTGCCTCTTCGGGGGTGCTGGAAATGACATTGGGGCAGATGAGTGTTCTGGGGGTCCACCAGTGAGAGTCAAGGGAAGGCACAAGAGACTGATGCGACCTCCGGGTCGTTTTAAGGATTTTGTTTTGTAACCCTAGGGGCTAGGGTTTAGAAAGGAGGGGGCTATGTAACGACCCTGTATTGTGTTCTGTGTTCATGGATGTGTTATCGTTCTCATGGGTACTAGCAGGGGTTAAATATGCCAGGACAGATGGAAAGGTTGGGGGGTATGATGGGTAATCCCGCGGGATTTTGGGAATGATTAAATAGGGGTTACGGTCTCATCTCTCTCTCTTCTGTTCGGGACCCTTGATTTGACATGTTCTATTTGTGTATGTTTGAGGTTTAGCGGCGTGGGTTGTGGCCTGAACAATAGCCCATTTAGGAATAAACCTGTGTTCTGCCTGTACACCTGGTGCCCGTCTCTCTTTTACTTTATGACCCAGCTGGGTCATTACAATACTTTTAGGTATGCCTGGTATGGCAACTGCTCGGCCTCCGACCGCAAGGCACTACAGAGGGTAGTGCGTACGGCCCAGTACATCACTGGGGCCAAGCTTCCTGCCATCCAGGACCTCTATACCAGGCGGTGTCAGAGGAAGACCCTCAAAATTATCAAAGACTCCAGCCACCCTAGTCATAGACTGTTCTCTCTGCTACCGCCAAGTCTAGGTCCAAAAGGCTTCTCGACAGCTTCTACCCCCAAGCCATAAGACTCCTGAACATCTAATCATGGCTACCCGGACTATTTGCACCCCCACCCCATCTTTTTACGCTGCTGCTACTCCGTTAATTATTTATGCATAGTCACTTTAACTCTACCCACATGTACATATTACCTCAACTACCTCAACTAGCCGGTGCCCCCGCACATTGACTTTGCACCGGTACCCCACTGTATATAGCCTCCCTACTGTTATTTTATTTTACTTCTGCTCATTCTTTCTCAACACTTTTTTGTTGTTGTTGTTTTATTTTACTTTTTTATTAAGAAATAAATGCATTGTTGGTTAAGGGCTGTAAGTAAGCATTTCACGGTAATGTCTACACCTGTTGTATTCGGCGCATGTGGCAAATAAAATTGGATTTGATTTGATTTGGTTGATGCAGCTTGTTGGCTTTTAGCCAATTGCAGTTTCTCAATGAGTTCAAAGCATGTGAATGCATCCAACTGGTATTTACGATGTCATAACTGGTACTTACCACCTTCTCACTCTGTTATGAACGCAGCATTACTCCATCAATTTATGCTGCCTTCATAACCAAGTGGGAAGGTGGTAATTACTAGAGGTGTGCCGAGTAGTCGGACAAACGGGTATAGTAACGGATATGGGCAATTTTCTTGACACGATTATGATCAGAGTATTTTTTTAATAATCCGTGATCGGAAAAAAAGTAATTTTCGAGTGCCAGCATGCGTCTTTCTCATGTCAGTCAGTCAAGTGAGGCGCTACATCGTCTAAAAAGCTCAGCTGGCTAGTTTGCCTGTCTTTAAAGAGAAGGGCGGGCTGTATATTGATCCTGCTGCTCTGATTGGATAGAGTGAAGCTGTATTTCTCTGTCCACTCGCTTCATGATTTCACCCGATCACTTTCACTTCTGTTTCGGTCTGATCATTCATGTTAGCCTGCTATTATGATAAATGAAATGTCAAGGACGTTTGCTATCAAGCTATCAATGTGCATAATATCTAACAAACGGGCGAGGATAGGGAAAAAAGATGAAACGCCAACGTGCATTCTGACTGATAGCAAAATTATCTGCCCTCCGCAAATTGAGGACACAGACATAGGTCAGACACACACACCCCTCCGCGGCTCCTAATCTGCAGGTTGTTTGGTCTATAAACGTGCAGGGAGATAGGTATTTGCCAACATCTACTTAGGCATGTTAGAACATTTACGTTTTTTACGATCACGAGTATCATCCGATCCGACTATCAACTGTCAATTTACAGATATGATAACGAATACGAGTATGGCCATGTCGACACACCCCTAGTAATTACCAGTTGTGAAGTCGTAAATACTAGTTGGATGCATTCACATGCTTTGACCTCATTGCGAAATACCGATTAGATAATGGCCAACAAGCTGCCTCAACCATTAACTTAAAGTACAGCCATCATGCTTGTAAACTAATTATACTGTTCAAAAACCATATTAATAGATCGTTTTTTATAAATAATGTTTTGTTGTTAAATGTAACTGCCGAAAATGCTCTTATCGAGGTCATTTCCTTAGTAGGTGGCATCAGAGGTCAACATGTGGGAGAAGTTGAAGCTCAGGGATTTCCCATTAGTAATTACGAGTTGGAGGGGCATTAAAGTGGATTTTTCCCAGTCATAGGTGGCCCCGTGTAGCTCAGTTGGTAGAGCATGGCGCTTGCAACGCCAGGGTTGTGGGTTCGATTCCCATGGGGGGCCAGTATGAAAAAAAAAAAACATGTATGCACTCAATAACTGTAAATCGCTCTGGATAAGAGCGTCTGCTAAATGCCTAAAATGTAAATATATAAATACCACCTTCCACTTGGTTTTGAACGTAGCATAACATTAAACAACTTTAGTGTAGCTGTGGTAGCCTTACAAATTGAATACCAAATTAATGATATTTACTTCGATTTGGATATTGTATTTTTTATTTAAATGTTTATTATTAGTATCATAAATTCGCATACTATTTATAGGGATAGTGGCAGAATATTGTAGCACATTTTTCTTTTGATGTAGCAATGTCTTCCACCTCCACGTGAATCGATTATTCACTTCTTTTTTTTTGTAGCTGACAGCCATAGGCCTAGCTCTGGTCCAGGGCGTTAGTGCGATTTTCACTTCCAAGAGAATATTAATTTGAAGAGGAATACACACTAACGCCCTGGACCAGAGCTATGGAAGGAGGAACTGAAGTGCAAGCTCCAATCTATTTCGCCAGGTGGCGACAATAGTCCAGACAAAGTAACAAGGATTTTCTACACACCCATACACCAAGGTTTTTGCCCTATTCTAATATTACCAGTGTGCATACATGGTCTATACTGACCTATTATATTACCAGAACAGCATACATGGTCTATACTGACCTATTATATTAACAGTACCGCATACATGGTTTAAACTGACATACTATATTAACAGTACAGCATACATGGTCTATACTGACATACTATATTAACAGTACAGCATACATGGTCTAAACTGACATACTATATTAACAGTACAGCATACATGGTCTAAACTGACATACTATATTAACAGTACAGCATACATGGTCTATACTGACATACTATATTACCAGGCTTTTCCAACAGTCTTGAAGGAGTTCCCACATTTGCTGAGCACTTGTTGGCTGCTTTTCCTTCACTCTGCGGTCCGACTCATCCCAAACCATCTCAATTTGGCTGAGGTCGGGGGATTGTGGAGGCCAGGTCATCTGATGCAGCACTCCATCACTCTCCTTCTTGGTAAAATAGCCCACACACAGCCTGGAGGTTTTTTGGGTCATTGTCTTGTTGAAAAACAAATGAAAGTCCCACTGAGCCAAACCAGATGGGATCGCATATCGCTGCAGAATGCTTTGAATTCTGAATAAATCACAGACAGTGTCACCAGCAAAGCACCGCCACACCATAACACCTCCTCCTCCATGCTTTACGGTGGGAAATATACATGCGGAGAGCATCCGTTCACCCACACTGCGTCTCACAAAGACACAGCGGTTGGAACCAAAAATCTCAAATTTCGACTCCAGACTAAAGGACACATTTCAACCAGTCTAATATCCATTGCTCGTGTTTCTTGGCCCAAGCAAGTCTCTTTTTCTTATTGGTGTCCTTTAGTAGTGGTTTCTTTGCAGCAATTTGACCATGAAGGACTGATTCACACAGTCTCCTCTGAATAGTTGATGTTGAGATATGTCTGTGACTTGAACTCTGTGAAGCATTTATTTGGGCTGCACAAATGAACTTATAAGAAATGAACTTATAAGAAGGCACATCTGTTAATTGAAATGCATTCCAGGTGACTACCTCATGAAGCTGGTTGAGAGAATGCCAAGAGTGTGCAAAGATTTCATGAAAGCAAAGGTGTCTATTTCAACAATCTCAAATATATTTTGATTTTTACATATGATTCCATATGTGTTATTTCATAGTTTTGATGCCATCACTATTATTCTACAATGTAGAAAAGAGTAAAAATAAAGATAAACCCTTGAATAAGTAGGTGTTCTAAAACTTTTGACCGGTACTGTATGTGCGAAATCAAACTGTGTTAGCCCATCAAGCTAAGATAAGGGTCATGTTACCTATGTTTTTTTCCCAATGACTTTGGCAAATTTTCATAAGAATGAGCTTAGCACAAAAACAAAAAACAGATCATCAAAATGTCTCGTTTCAAAACTCTAAACACATAAACACAATGTGGACACCATCTTCTCGCACACCCAGTGGATATTCGTTGTGCATGGTATGTCATTCCAACTCTTTAGTGGGTCTGATTCCTTATTTGAGAGATGAGCGCAGTCTTCATCCTGATTTGTACTGTTTGGTTTCCCATCCCTCCAATACCTATAAACAAGACAACAAAACAGACGGTAAAAAATAAAAAAGCAATTAAACAGGCTACAGCACAGATAGACGGTAAAAAGTCACATGGAACAACACAGGGAAACAGACGGTAAAACGACATCCAACACATACATATGACATTTACATTTTAGTCATTTAGCAGACGCTCTTATCCAGAGCGACATACAGTTAGTGCATACATCTTAAGATAACTAGGTGGGACAACCACATATCACTGTCATAGCTACTTTATTGAGGAAAAATGTACTTACTATCAGCAAAGTCAGAGCTAGTAAAGGGGGAGAAAAGTCAATTGTGAGTGTTAGTTCAGAAAAGGCTTTTGGGGGTGTGGAGGGGGGTTCTGTGGGATGATTTAAGATACTTTTTTGAAGAGGTAGGCTTTCAAATGTTTTCGGAAGATTGGCAGGGACTCTCCTGTCCTAGCTTCAGGTGGAAGAGCTTGGACTGGACTCCCGTAGGGGTGGGAGGGCCAAGAGACCAGAGGTGGCAGAACTGAGTGCTCGGGTTGGGGTGTAGGGTTCGAGCATAGCTTGAAGGTAGTGAGGGGCAGTTCCTCTTGCTGCTCCGTAGGCAAGTACCATGGTCTTGTAGTGGAGGCGAGCTTCGACTGAAAGCCAGTGGAGTGTGCAGAGGAGCAGGGTGATATGGGAGAACTCTGGAAAGTTGAACACCAGGCAGGCTGCAGTGTTCTGGATAAGTTGCAGGGGTTTGATGGCACAAGTGGGGAGCCTAGCCAACAGCGAGTTGCAGTAGTCCAGACGGGAGATGACAAGTGCCTGGATTAGGACCTGCGCCGCTTCCTGAGTGCGGTAGGGTCGTAGTCTACAAATGTTGTAGAGCATGAACCAGCAGGAGCAAGTCACTGCTTTGATGTTTGCAGAGAACGACAGGGTGGTGTCAAGGGTCCTGCCAAGGTTCTTTGTACTCTGGGAGGGGGGACACAGTGGAGTTGTCAACCATGATGGAGAGGTCTTGGAGCTGGCAGGCCTTCCCAGGGAGGAAGAGCAGCTCCATCTTGTCGAGGTTGAGCTTGGGGTGGTGGGCCAACATCCAAGTTGAGATATCTACCAGGCACGCAGAGATGCGTGTCGCAACTTGGGTGTCAAAAAGGGGGGGGGGGGAAGTAGTTCAGTGTCATCCGCATAGCAATGATAGGAGAGACCATGTGTGGATAAGAAGGAGCCGAGTTACTTGGTGTATAGAGAGAAGAGCAGAGGGTATAGAAACAAGCCCTGGGGGACACCAGTAGTGAGAGTACGTGGTGCAGACACAGATCCTCTCCATGTCACTTGGTAGGAGCGGCCAGGTAGGATGCAATCCAAGAGTGTGCAGATCCTGAGATGCACAGCCCTGAGAGGATGGAGAGGAGATTTCTGATGGTTCACGGTGTCCAAGGCAGCGGATAAATCTAGGAGGATGAGAAAACAGAGGAAGGAGAATCAGCTTTGGCAGTGCGGAGATCCTCTGTGACAGAGAAGAGCAGTCTCGGTTGAATGACCCGTTTTGAAGCCTGACTGGTTAGGGTAAAGAAGATCATTCTGAGAGAGCTAACGAGAGAGTTGGTCAGAGACCGCACGATCAAGTGTTTTGGACAGGAAAGAGAAATAGGATAACGGAATGTAGTTTGATGTCAGAGGAGTCGAGTGTTGTTTTTTTGAGGAGGGGAGCGAATCAGGCCATTTTGAAGTCAGAGGGGATGCAGCCTGTGGTCAGGGATGAGTTGATGAGGGATGTGAGAAGGTCTCCAGAGATGGTCTGGAGAAGGGAGGAGAGGATGGGGTCAGGTGGGCAGGTTTTCGGGCGGCCAGACCTCAGTTGCAGGAATTCATCTGGAGAGAGAGGGGAGAAAAAGGTCAAGGGTAGTTCTGTGTGAGTGAGACCAGTGGACTCAATAGGCTGAGTGAATGAGTAGCGGATGTCGTCAACCTTCTTTTCAAAGTGGTTGACAAAGTCATCCGCAGAGAGGGAGGAGGGAGGGGGACGGTGTGGAGGATTAAGGAGGGAGGAGAAGGTGGAAAATAGTTTAATAGGTTTAGAGGCAGAAGCTTGACATTTAGAGTGGTAGAAAGTGGCTTTAGCAGCGGATACAGAGGAAGAGAAAGTAGAGAGGAAGAAGTGAAAGGATGAAAGGTCCTCCGGAAGTTTCGTTTTCTATATTTTTCGCTCAGATGCCCACAGCCCTGTTCTGTAAGCTCGCAATGAGTCACGGGGCAAGAGGGGAGGGCCGAGCCAGCCGGGAGGAAAGGGGACAATGGGAGTCATAGGATGCGGAAAGGGAGGAGAGTAGGGTCAAAAAGGCAGAATCAGGAGACGGGAGGGAGAAGGATTTAGCAGAAGGGAGAGATGATAGGATAGAAGAGGAGAGAGTAGTGAGAGAGAGCGAACACATTGACCATCAACAGATTGCGACGGCACATGACCATCTGGGTAGGAGCTGAGTGGCTAGGGTTGGAGGAAAGGGAGACAGAAAAGGAAACAAAGTAGTGATCAGAGACCTGGAGGGGGGTTGCAGTGAGATTAGTAGGTGAACAGCCGCTAGTAAAGATGAGGTCAAGCGCATTGCCTGCCTTGTGAGTGGGAGGGGACTGGGGAAGGGTGAGGTCAAGAGGCAAGGAGGGAAAATAGAGCGATGGAAAGAAATTAATCGAAGGCGGACAACAAGAGGTGTAAGTCTTCAAGTATAAAGAGCGCTGAGCCATTGTCAGGAAATTAGCTTTAAGGTGTCAGGCCATTATCAGGCTGTTGTTGATACCAGTACCTAAAGGGTTAAAAACAGTCAGATATCATGGTTAATACCAGTACCTACAGGGTTAAAAACAGTCAGATATCATGGTTAATACCAGTACCTACAGGGTTAAAAACCATCAGATATCATGGTTAATACCAGCACCTACAGGGTTAAAAACCATCAGATATCATGGTTAATACCAGCACCTATAGGGTTAAAAACCATCAAATATCATGGTTAATACGAGTACCTACAGGTTTAAAAACCATCAGATATCATGGTTAATACCAGTACCTACAGGGTTAAAAACAGTCAGATATCATGGTTAATACCAGTACCTACAGGGTTAAAAACAGTCAGACATCATGGTTAATACCAGTACCTACAGGGTTAAAAACCATCAAATATCATGGTTAATACCAGTCCCTACAGGGTTAAAAACAGTCAGATATCATGGTTAATACCAGTACCTACAGGGTTAAAAACCATCAGATATCATGGTTAATACCAGTACCTACAGGGTTAAAAACAGTCAGATATCACAGTTAGAACATCACAATCCTAAATAATATACAGAAATGTTTCAGCTTAAATTAAACTTTGTTGACTGCTATCAACAATTACAATAACCTGTATCGAAAAAGGTTGAATGAACTGTAAATTGGAGCCTTATTGACAGATTAGGTATCATCTCTCACCCTGTGGTCAGTTGGGTGCCGTCCACCCATTTCCAGGTCTCCTCATTAGCAGAGTCAGTCAGTCCAATCCAGACTCTCTTCTTGAGGTTGATAAGAAATGTCTGTTGTTGAGAAAGATAAATATATATATACCTACTGAATACGTTTGATCATAACTACCCCCTGCACACTCATATTCTCTCTCTCTCTCTCTCTCTCTCTCTCTCTCTCTCTCTCTCTCTCTCTCTCTCTCTCTCTCTCTCTCTCTCTCTCCTGCACACTCATATTCTCTCTCTCTCTCTCTCTCTCTCTCTCTCTCTCTCTCTCTCTCTGCACACTCATATTCTCTCTCTCTCTCTCTCTCTCTCTCTCTCTCTCTCTCTCACTCTCTCTCTCTCTCACCTGTTCCTTTTCACTGTTTATGATCACCAGGTCTGCTCCTCTCTCCAGACAGTCCTCTCTGCTCTCCTTCCAGGTTTTAGTCTCAGTAGACAGGAAGTACCAACTGGATTCAAACTTATGCCAGCCTTCAGGACAGGTTTGTTCTACAAGATGAAAACATGAATTTCCTTCAACTTATCACACTAAACACTTAATGAAAGAATACAGACACACTGTAAAGTGTGTGGGATTAATGATAATGTATTACTGTAGGTTTACTCACTGAGATTGGTAAGCCTCCTGTTAAGAATCTCTCTCTCAGTCTGTAGCTGGTCTCTCTCTTTAGTCAGGTTGTTGTAACTGGTCTGTAGCTGGTCTCTCTCTTTGGTCAATGTGTTGTAACTGGTCTTTAACTGGTCTCTCTCTTTAGTCAGGGTGTTACTACTGGTCTGTAACTGGTCTCTCTCTTTAGTCAGGGTGTTATAACTGGTCTGTAACTGGTCTCTCTCTTTAGTCAGGGTGTTATAACTGGACGCCTGGGATCTCTCTGCAGAGTAGTAATGACCAATGACTCGGTTATCTGTCGGAATAGAAACATATAGATTTGTTTGACAATTTTATAAAACAAAATTCAGCCACACAAGTGGATATAGTATACACATAGTGGATATAGTATACACATAGTGGATATAGTATACACAATAATTTCCCTATTGTGGTCCTTAGAACATCTAAGTATTAAACTACTGATGATGAAGAATGTATTAGTGAAAACATCATAAACTTATAAACTTACAGTAGACAGACAGGCCTATGATCTCAGCCAGTAGGAGAACACACAGCAGCCCCAGAGACACTGCAGCAACTCCAGAGGGTCTCTTCCACCACTGAAAATTAGCTGAATCACAGGGTATTATAAACTCTCTTGCGTAATGCTAAAAAAAAATATATATATATAATCCAGAATTGTGAGGGGACAAATAGGTACTCCTCTGAGTAAGTGGTTTGTGTGTCTGTTTCTCTGTCTGTGTGTACTTGCATTGATACCTGAAAATGTAACACCAACGCCATCCATTTTTCTGGGCTTGTTGACATATTTTCCTTCATCAATATCCATGGTCTGCATTGTTGGATTCTCCACCTGTGTTTGTATAGATTTTTCTCTTAAATTTTTACACTCAAAATGTGTATCTGTGCCTTATGTATTGTTATATGAAATACTAGTTAGTTTATTTACCCAGTACAGAGGAAACAATAGGATGGTCCCAAAAGTGCAAACTCAATTAGTGACACAATAGTCTGCTTAGGTAAAATATTAATATTTTAAATTGTCACGACTTCCTCCGAAGCTGCCTCCTCTCCTTGATCGGGCAGGCTTTGGCGTTCGTCGTCACCGGCCTTCTAGCCACTGCCGCTCCTCATCTCATCATTTGTTTTGTCTTGTTTATTACACACACCGGGTTCATATCCCCTCATCAGTACCTGTATAAGTGTTCCCTCTGCCCCCTTGTCTTTGTGTGTGATTGTTTATTGTGGAGGATAGAGTAGCTCGGTGGAGTTCTTTGTATGTTGTATCCCCGGGTTATTTTCACCCGTGTGCCTTGTTGTTTTCCAGTGCGCCTGTTTTCCACACTTTAGTGTTTGACGCATTGCTGCGTACTACTGTGTTTTTTTAATAAACCTTTTATTCTGTGATTTGCCCTCTTGCGCCTGACTCCTTCCAATCACTCACCACATCAATATAAAGTTGTATAACATTAGCATGTATTAATCAGGTGAAATAAAGAAGAAAAAAATCTTACCACGGTCTTTGAGAGTTGAAAAGAGATGCATCCAAATATGTTGCATTGTTGTGTAAATAAGACCAACATAACCAGATGTACTGAGTGAGCACGAAATGTAAGATTTGGAGTTGTGTGTTTTTTTGTCCACTGCACATTTTGTGTCAACATCAGCATATCCTTTGCATATCTATATCCTTTACAGTAGCTAAAATGGGGAGAAGTCTGTCAATAACAAAGCGCTGCTCTGCCTTCTTAACAACACTATCAACAAGGCAGGTCCTACAGGCCCTAGTTTTGTTGCACCTAGACTACTGTTCAGTAGTGTGGTCAGGTGCCACAATGAGGGACTTGGGAAAATTGCAGCTGGCTCAGAACAGGGCAGCTCGGCTGGCCCTTAAATGTACACGGAGAGCTAACATTAATGACATGCATGTCAATCTTTCATTGCTCAAAGTAGAAGAGAGATTAACTTCATCATTACTTGTTTTTGTAAGAGGTGTTGACAAACTGAATGTAACTGTTTAAAATACTAGCACACAGCTCGGAAACCCATGCATACCCCACAAGACATGCCACCAGAGGTCTCTTCACAGTCCCCAAGTCCAGAACAGACTATGGGAGGCGCAGAGTACTACATAGAGCCATGACTACATGGAACTCTATTCCACATCAGGTAACTGATGCAACAGTAGAAACAGATTTAAAAAGCAGGTAACAATACACCTTATGGAACAAAGGGGATTGTGAAGAGACACACACAAAGGTACAGACACATGCATTTGCACACATTGTGATATTGTTGTATGGTGGTATTGAACATTTTGTGTTGTGGATATGTGTTGGTGTAGGGATGTTATATGATGTACTGTTTTAGCTCATTCAGTACAAACATAGTTCACTGTTTTATATTTTATTTTAAATATAATGTGGGTGCTTTGGTCTGTTTGGACACCAGGAAGCAGCTAATGGTGATCCCTAATAAATACAAATACAAATACAAATTTGCGTAAGGAGATGTGCAGTGTGCTTGGAAACAAGCACAATTGCATGTTTCATTGCATTCTAAAAAAAATCACATTCGGATAAAACACTGACGGTGCCGTCACACATTGCAACAATAGTTCTGCTGATACTGTACCTGATCTAACTTTTCAGCGTCCTCAGAACTGTATTGTACAACCCTGAGTAATGAAACAAGATGAAACCCAGTAGCTACCTGTCTTGTAAAGGTAACCTAGGCTATCTTGTAATGGTAACCTAGGCTACCTTGTAATGGTAACCTAGGCTACCTTGTAATGGTAACCTAGGCTATCTTGTAAAGGTAACCTAGGCTATCTTGTAATGGTAACCTAGGCTATCTTGTAATGGTAACCTAGGCTACCTTGTAATGGTAACCTAGGCTATCTTGTAATGGTAACCTAGGCTATCTTGTAATGGTAACCCAGGCTACCTTGTAATGGTAACCTAGGCTATCTTGTAATGGTAACCTAGGCTATCTTGTAAAGGTAACCTAGGCTATCTTGTAATGGTAGCCAAATTTGAAATAAATATGCAAGTTTAGCCCACTTTATATAAATAATTATAGTCACTATGTAATTAGGTTATTTCGTTGTCTTTTTCATGTCGGCCATCTTTTAGGAAATTGTATTAGGCGGGTCATTCCTACAATGTGGTGTCTTTTGGACCTCATAACTTCTGGAGAAAAAATATATATATATATATTTTGTAGTATTCTATCAGCAAAAGGACATGTCTGACTTTCAGAAAAACATATTGGTGCATTTTCCAACTTGTTAGGTGCATAATGCTAACAGGGTTGAAACTAACAAGGTGGACATTTGTTTGCTAAATTAGCCATAGTTTTGTGAGTGAGCAAGTTTGAGCTAGAATAATAGTGGACACTTTAACAGGATTTTTACTTCTCTATCAGACATATTTTAACATTTTGTTAATTTTCTCTATAATTTAGCCTAACAGTGTGGAAATGTATGAGTGGGACATACAGATTTGAGTGAGACATACAGATTTGAGTGGGACATACAGATATGAGTGGGACATACAGATTTGAGTGGGACATACAGATATGAGTGGGACATATAGATTTGAGTGGGACATACAGATATGAGTGGGACATACAGATTTGAGTGGGACATACAGATATGAGTGGGACATACAGATTTGAGTGAGACATACAGATATGAGTGGGACATACAGTGGGACATACAGATATGAGTGGGACATACAGATTTGAGTGGGACATACAGATATGAGTGGGACATACAGATATGAGTGGGACATACAGTGGGACATACAGATATGACTGGGACATACAGTGGGACATACAGATATGAGTGGGACATACAGTGGGACATACAGATTTGAGTGGGACATACAGATTTGAGTGGGACATACAGATATGAGTGGGACATACAGATATGAGTGGGACATACAGTGGGACATACAGTGGGACATACAGATATGAGTGGGACATACGGATATGAGTGGGACATACAGTAGGACATACAGATATGAGTGGGACATCCGGATATGGCTCCTGAGTGGCACAGAGGTCTAAGGCACTGCATCTCAGTGCTTGAGGCATCACTACAGACCCCCTGGTTCGATTCCAGGCTGTGTTTGGCCGGTGTAGGCTGTCATTGTAAATAAGAATTTGTTCTTAACTGACTTGCCTAGTTAAATAAATATAAATAAATGAGTGGGACATACAGATTTGAATGGGACATACAGATAAACATCATGAAACATAGATAAAACAGTATTTCTGTAGCTTTAGAAAATTGTTTTCCCACCAAAGAAATTATGCCACTTCCTGAATGTGAACTAACAGGGTGGAAAGTTATATCAGGGACACACAGAACATCTTAAATACAACAATAATTAATACAATAATATAAATCATTTAAATAAAAATAAACATTATTGATGAGAGAATTTAACTAGGACTATAAAATAATGAAGAAATATTTGATGGCTTCTATTTATTGTGGAAGTTGATGGAAAACCAGGGACATGACAAAAACACCTACATCCACTGAAGAAAAGTGTTTAAAATACATAAAATTCCCTTTCAAGATCCATATTTTTGTGGATTTAAGGACACCGGACCTTATATTTAAAGCTTGTCCACATTTTAAACTAAATAAGAAGTGATATTTCCTGGAGACAGAAAACGCACGGCATTGTAGAAATAACCAAGGCTGGACACCAATTCGCCCTAACCTGGTCATGGCTAGACGGGTTACAGTTTATGTCTAATTGACGTCATAAGTTGATTTCCTTTTGCGTTCAAGTTAACCCTAACCCGTTCCTAACCTTAACCTAATTATCCTAACCTTCTACGTTAAATATCCTAACTTGCTGCATAATTTCTCCTAACCTACCTGCTACAAAAAGTCATTCCTGGTCATTTCTGGAAACTGTATCCCTTCTAGCCCAAACAGAGATGCTAAAAAACAGAGATGCTAAATGGAATAGATACAAAGATGAGTCCTCTATCAATCTCCATGGTCCCAACTTAGACCCAAAGTGGCTGTGTTTTTACGCTTTGGAACGCCGTTTGGGTCTTTGCGTGTCAAAAAACATACACGTCAAAATAACACTATTTGACGCGTTAAATAAGCTGTTAATTTGACACGTCAAATAACACAATTCCATTATAGAATGTTGTGTGCAGAATTTGCACGTTTAGGCCAAGCGCCACAACCACTATCAGCAGCACCGTCAAAGCTGTAAAAAAAAAAAAAAGAAAGTCTGCAAACAAGAACACACCGGCCAGGAACGATGTTTTTACAATACCGCGTTGGTAATTAGGCATTATTTGTTCGACCGCAACTTCTGGGGTAGCTAGCTAGCTTTAGCTTGGTACCTAGCTAACACCAATGCAACCAGCCTGAAAACAATTACCATTATTAGCAATGATTTAGGAATCCTTGTGAGTAAGTATTAGCTATGTAGCCACTTGTTGTTCGCCTATTGAAATTGAACTTCAGTTCCTGAAAATAAATAGCTAGCCAGCTACTTAACCCTGTTGCCAAAAGCTAACGTTATATTATAAGCAGCCAGCTAGCCTCAACTGGCGAGTGAAGCCGGGGCTCGACCGGACCCGGTAATGTGTTGTGAAGCTAACCACAATAAGGATTAGCCACAATAGTGGAATTTGCGGCTCGCCTTCAAAATAAAAGTCCCTCCTTGAAAGTGATGCAGAAGTTTACGATTGGTAGAATCATGGCATATTTAGACGAGATAATGTTTAACAAGGTTGGAATGTGGAGCAATGAAATGGGGTATCAGTCTACTTGGTGACACCCACAGAACACAACTGTGAAGAGTTTACGCAAATATTAGCGTTGTAGCTCTTATCGCAGGACTGTGACCGTGTGAAATCACCTCCCCAGTCAGCCTATTGTGCATATTGACATCCACATCGCACTGTACAGCTTTACCTAAGGATTGGAGATCAATAAAATGGGGTATCAGTCTATTCAGTACCCAATAGCTTTTTTCCCAACGTCCTCCTCAGAGTTATTAGACTCCAAAACATCCACATTGTATTGTTTTTCCTCTGGAATAGTGTTCAATACACATAGTAGGTTGACAATAAATGTGGCTAGATTCAGTTTTTTCAGAGTCCTGCAATAAGAGCTACGGCGCTAATGTTCTCTGGGTGTCACTGAGTGGACTAATACCCTATGACATTGATCCACAATCCATAGGTAAGGCTTTACAGTAATAATAATAATAATATGCCATTTAGCAGACGCTTTTATCCAAAGCGACTTACAGTCATGCGTGCATACATTTTTTTTTTTGGTTTTGTTTGTTTTTTGTGTATGGGTGGTCCCGGGGATCGAACCCACTACCCTGGCGTTACAGGCGCCGTGCTCTACCAGCTGAGCTACAGACAGTGAAATACGTATGCCCACAATGCCATTCTAAAGTCTAATACATCCAGTGTGATTATTCTCAAATTAACAAATTATTGTCTTTTGTTGATTTTATATAGAAACATTCCAACCTCGTTTAGCATGATCTATTCAATTAAACCATAATTCTACTAATTGTATTCATTTGCATCACTGTCAATTACATACTTTTATTTTGAAAGCTAACTTTAAAGTCCACTATTGTGGCTAATCTTTATTGTGGCTAGCTTCACATAGATGGGTCCGACCACCATCAATCAAATAATAACTGTATTATAAATTAGGGTTATTTTAGATGATGTCACCTAGCTAGGTAGTTAGCTAGTTAACTATAGCTACTGAAACAGATTATGTCGTTTTGCTATGTTTTTGTGGAAGAACATTGTTTGCATCCATCAGCTAGCTAGCTTTTTTTATGACCAGCATCATAGCACACATATCGATTAATCGTTGTGACATATGAAATATGAGTGATAGTGTAATCTATGTGTAATAACTACTTAAAAAATTAATGAACGCCTTAAATTATTATGTGATGTGCAGTCATATTCTGGTCCTGATTGGTCAAAAAGCTTATTTGACACTTCAAATAGTGTTATTTGATGTGTATCTTTTTTGACACGCAAAGACCGAAACGGCGTTCCATATTAGGCCATGTCTTAAATCTGCATTGCCCACTACTTACTAAAACTACACAGTCTACTAATCGTACTAAATACTATTTAGAAAGTACTGTTTAGTAAAAATTAATGCAGTAAGTACACTGCATCCCCTCAGCTGATAACCATCTGTCAAAAACCGGAGTCTGTAAAGACGATTATCTTCCTTAAGTGTGGAGCGAATTCTACCAAAGCCGAAATGGCTAATATTAATGCCTCATTGTCTTGCCACATATAAATGATGTCATGAATTATTCTTATTGTTATTTTATTTTTTATTTTTTGGGGGGGGTGTTTTATTATTTTTATTTTGTCATTGTATTCACAGGAATGTCCCTGTATTGATGTGTAATATTGTTATTATTGTTGCAATAATAATAAATACAATTTGTTGGCATTTAAAGCACTCAATTTTCAAAATCTTACATTATTTTCTAAATGTCACATAATATAAAAAACGCCCTATTTTCGCATACCTAAAATGCCTACTAATTAAACGCAAGTATGGGTATACGGACACCGACACTGTAAAATGGAACTTAACTCAATTAGGCCTATAGCGCACTCAATGACATGACCGCCTATAAAAGTTTGGAAGAAATACACTGCATGTATTATTTTAGGATACATATATCGGCTTAATAGATTACATCTCAGCGTCAGATCGCTGTGTAAAAGAGAACACCTTTCGTAGACTTCTTTGTGCGCGCTCCGCCATAATGCGTCTACTTGGGTATTTGATCTTTTTACCTGTTATTTATTAGAAAGAGAAGTTGAAAACCGGGCCTTATTATGTTGACGTTTTGTTGGGATAAATTATAATTGACTCCTAAAGAATCTTACACCTGACTTATTTAATAAAAATATTAACCTACCATTTCTCCTGCTGTCGAGCTGCCTCTGGTGAAGCCACATTAAGAGTTGTCGAATTGACTTTCATTTCTTACAGGTGGTCCTCTGTAGCTCAGCTGGTAGAGCACGGCGCTTATAACGCCAAGGTAGTGGGTTCGATCCAAGGGACCACCCATACACAAAAAAAAAAAAAAATGTATGCACGCATGACTGTAAGTCGCTTTGGATAAAAGCGTCTGCTAAATGGCATATTATTATATTATTACAGGAAAGAACAAAAACAGGTCTACGTTTTCTAAGAGGCAGAGTATGTAGTTCTGATATTTGTCATTTGTGTGGTGTCAAACATTGATGGAGTCAAATTAATTAAAAACATCTGGAAATAACAACACATCTGATAAATATTGGTATATGCCGCAAACTTTATTTTGTTAATGTCTTCAACTCGTGGTTAAATGCTGTTAACATACAAACAAATATAGACCAGAAAACATCCAGTGTTCTTATTAGCTTTTAGTCATCCATGTGACAGTTGTAATCCCTCCTTTGTTCCTCTAGGTGGGAGCAGAGGACTTTGTGGATCTGATGGTCCTAAATGTTGTCAGAAAGAAGACATGATAAGAGTGAAGGAGCTCATGGATGATTTCAAAGCAGTACAGAGACTCAATAATCATTAAATTCGATGCGTTTATGATATAAAGAGATTGGTCACAGATATTAAAATTGAGAAGTTATTTTCTCTCAACCCGCTTTTTCTACACTTTTCTCCCTCTCTCTTTCATCTCTCTCTCTCTCTCTCCCTCCATCCTTTTACTTTTCCATTCCCTCTCTGTGTTCATACTTATTGTAGTTTATTTGGGAACAATCACCACAATTAGAAATAATGTTCATTCAATGAGTTGTATTTATTTTTTATGTGTTCATTTATTTTCCTATAAACAATTGTTAATGATAAATCGTGTACATCTTTGTTTGTTTAATCGAGATATGTTGCATCAATTTTTCTACAATAAAAGAATGCTGAGATTTTGAAAATGAATCAGGAGTCATTCTTTACATTGTGTATCTTTGACAAAGATGTAATCCACTTTTCTCTCCCGTACTGTATAGTTGTGTCATTGTGTTTATATGAATGAGTCCTTGCAGCAATAATCAGTATATTCAAACAGCTCAGTGATTGCAGTGCTATGATACCAAACACAGTTGTGCCTTCAGAAAGTATTCATATCCCTTGACTTTTATAGCCTGAATTTAAAATCGATTAAATATACTTTTTTCCTCAACAATGTTCACACAATACCACATAATGACAAAGTGAAAACATGTTTTGAGAAATATTTGCAAATGTATTATTGAAAATGAAAGACAGAAATATCGAAGTATTCACACCCCTGAGTCAATACATGTTAGCATCACCTTTGGCAGCAATTACAGCTGTGACTCTTCCTAGGTAAGTCTCTAAGAGCTTTGCACACCTGGATTGTACAATATAAAAATATATATATATTTGACAAATTCTTCAACCTCAAGTTGGTTGTTGATCATTGCTAGACAGCCATTTTCATTTCATGTCTTGCCATAGATTTTCAAGCCGATTTAAGTCAAAACGAACTAGGCCACTCAGGAACATTCGATGTTATCTTGGTAAGCAACTATAAATATCTTTTTGACTTATTGTCCTGCTGAAAGGTAAATTAATCTCCCAGTGTTTTGTGGAAAGCAGACTGAGCCAGGTTTTCCTCTAGGATTATTCCTTGTGCTTAGTTCTATTGCATTTATTTTTATCAAAAAAACTCCCCATGATGCAGCCACCAACATGCTTGAAAATATGAAGAGTGGTAGTCAGTGATGTGATGAGTTGGATTTGCCCCCAAACATAACGCTTTGTATTGAGGACATAAAGTTTATTTCTTTGCCACATTTTTAGCAGTATTACTTTAGTGCCTTGTTACAGACAGGATGCATGTTTTGGAATATTTTGTATTCTGTACAGGCTTCCTTCTTTTCACTCTGTCAATTAGGTTAGTTATCATAACCATTAAACTCTGTAACTGTTTTAAGTCACCATTGGCCTCATGGTGAAATCCCTGAGGTTTACTTCCTCTCTGGTAACTGAGTTAGGAAGGACGCCTGTATCTTTGTAGTGACTGGGTGTACTGATACACCATCCAAAGTGCAATTAATAGCTTTACCATGCTCAAAGGGATATTCAATGTCTGCTTTTTTATTTATTTTACCCATCTACCAATCAATGCCCTTCTTTGCGAGGCATTGGAATACCTCCCTAGTCTTTGTGGTTGAATATGTGTTTGAAATTCACTGCTCGACTGAGGGACCTTACAGATAATTGTATGTGGGATACAGAGATGAGGTAGTCATTCAAAAATCATGTTAAACACTATTATTGCACACAGATGAGTCCATGCAACTTATGTGACTTGTTAAGCAAATGTTTACTCCTGAACGTACTTAGGCTTGACATAACAAAGGGCTTGAATACTTATTAACTCAAGACTTATAATTTACACCATTTAGAAGTGAAACACTGGTGTTACTATAGTATTAGTACATTAAACCACTTAGTAGTACAGTATACATACATCTTTAATCACATGATAGAGATGTTCTGGTAGTTGTCTACAAGGTGGAACAACAAGTTCATCACATATTAAATAAAGCATAACTTCCTCATGTTTCCCCCAACTGCAGTGTATGATATAATAATAATAATATGCCATTTAGCAGACGCTTTTATCCAAAGCGACTTACAGTCATGTGTGCATACATTTTTACGTATTGGTGGTCCCGGGGATGAACCCACTACCCTGGCGTTACAAGCGCCGTGCTCTACCAATTGAGCTACAGAGGACCACACATTTTGAAGCTTTGAGTCTGTACTTTTATCAAATATACAAAAAGCCAATCTTGGAAATGGTACATAAGACTGAAAGGGGAAATGGTTCAACACCCCTCCAAAAAAATCGCATTTAATAAGTAGAATGCACAAATGTTACATACAATAGAATGGAAGTTTAAAAAACTAACACTTATTAAATTCATTATTTACAAAAAACTAACATGAAAATGGTGTGTTGTTAAATGCAGACTTAAGATCATTAAACCACAGTTAACCCATAACACTCGTGGGAATTGGCCTATATGGATAGGGCTCAATTGAAATGTTCCTTACAAATGAAATATGGAACTCCTATGCATAACAATGGTAACAATTAAAAGGGAACATTTTGCAGATTATGGAGAAATTAGACTAAAGGAGAGAAATATAAGGTGCTTTTCTGAGCTCTCCTAGCTCTGCCATTGAGGAACTATAGCAAGCAAACTTGTCGTTTTGTTTGGAACACAGCAATCACATAATTACTGTTGTTGTTCTTGTTGTTGGTAACGCAATTCAAAAACAGCCCATTATAAATCACAATCTGTGCCAGGTGGGCATCATTTGAAAGTTTGTTCTATTGCCAACATGACTAGCTAAATTATAAAATACTATCTTACAGTGTTAGGCTTTCACAAGGCAATGTAGAAAAACATTGTAATTTTGGTGCGCATAGAATGGAGTCATGAGTGCATTCAGATGCGTAGTCTGCGTCAAACCTTCTTCACTATACAACACTCATTCTGTTCAGAACAACCCGGGGGTATAACGCCATGTCATCTTGTAACTGTACATTAAACATAGTGATCATAAACGTTGACACTATATGTTACAGATACAGGTATCCTGTGTCTTTTTGTGTTTTTCCTCTCCTTCTGCCCTAATCACAGGTGTCCTGTATGTTCCTGATTGGTGGTCGTTGGGGTGTCTGCTGATTGCTAAGGTGGACCAATCAGTGAACATTCCTCTGCACTGCACCACCTGTTTCTGGTTTTTCAATCACACATCCCATTGTTTAAAAGCCGGTCAGTTGTTAGAGACTATTTCCGTATGTGAGTATGGATACTGTGGTGTCCTGTGTTTTGTTTACTCACTAAGTTGCTGGTTCCTCTGTTTGGTAACTTTGTTAGACTACTTTTCGTATGTGAGTATGGATACTGTGGTGTCCTGTGTTTTGTGTACTCACTCATTTGCTGGTTACTCTGTTTGGTAACTTTGTGTGTTTCTGGGAAAAGGGGAATTTAAGAAAGTTGCCCTTGGGCGTACATTACCCATAGGAAGAAAACTGTCTAGAAACACTAGTAAGACCTGAGCGGACCACCCACTGTAATTTTTGTATGATTAGCAGTAGCTTAGCGGTTCTTGAGGCAGGCAAGATCAGTTTAGGTTTTTTTTACACTACTGTTTCATTTCTTGGGTCCTGCTCAGCCCTTTTTCCCAAACCTTTACCGTGTGTTCAGCAATAAACCTTTTATGTTTGACGGTAGTTTATGGTTGTTGTGTAGTTTTTGTTCTCACTGTTCCATGTCACGCTTATAATTTGCATGAATTATGTTACGGGTCTCATGTCCATCCACCCTAGACGTTTAAAGCCACGGGGTTCGTAACACTATATTACATGAGTTTTATGATATGAAAATGTGAAGTGTAGATTTGGACTCACACGTTTTTGGCTTGCCTGTATGACATAGAGGTATTTATTATTATCCTCAACGTTTCATCTTTCAAAATACATTGATTCCAACATTTACAGCATTTCCCTCTAAGGGGGGGTAGAATGATAAAGTAATCCACATGGTGGATCAAGAGGACAGGAGATGTAATATATATTATGTGGGTTTATACCAGATTTACACATGATGGATCAAGAGGACAGGAGATAAATTACTTTTCTTTATTGGTTTCAACACAAGTTCCAGTGCACATGACGACAAATCAGAACTTACCATCAGAGGTGTCATGCCCATAGGGGGAACAGGGGCTCGTGCCCCCTCACATTTGTCCTGTTTAAAATCTATATATATAAACCGGTTTTTTCCCCTTCTATAATACTACTAGCCACAATTTATGAAGTTGGCTTTAGCTAGCCCAAATAGGTTCCCAATTTCCCAACCTCATAACTAGCTACCACGTAGCCATTTCATGCTATCAATAAAGTTAGAGTAGTGTTATGTGAATTATTTAACAAACTATTTTAGTGTCTCTGTGCGTCTCCCAAAAGGTTGTAAGTCTTTTGGGATTTAAGTAACGGCCAGAGTCCCGGTCTGCATAGTCAGAGATATTTATTCATTGAGAATTCTGCCATCACAATTTCAGAGTCCATCTTTTATACTCATACGTCATACAAAAAGAAATCCCTCCCCTCTGTAGGCGGGCTGTAGTTTTCCACTCTAAAACTGCTCTACTGACCTTCAGTTCACACACACACACACACATACACACATGCATACACACATACATACACACACACACATATCCTACTCCCTGCTTTACTCAGTTATTGCCGTTCTCACAATATTCTGCACCATGTTTTCATAACAGTTTCTCCCCTCCCTAAATTGGGAGGCCTCTTTATCTTAGTTTCTCAGTTGTCTTTGTTGTCTGGCCTAACTCTTACTCACATTGCTAAATAGTGGCTCAATGCCATAGCCATTACTGGTCCTACACTCACACATTTCTAACACATTATACACAGTTTCAGGGTGTAATAATTAGTCATTAATCTATCAAGTAGCTAGCTTGTCTAACTATTTTAGCTGGCATGCCTGCTGGCTAGGTTGGTAGACTTTAGAAAAGCAAGCAATAACATTCACGTCATTTAGCAGACGCTCTTATCCAGAGCGACTTACAGTTAGTGAATACATATACATATTTTTTATACTGGCCCCCCGTGGGAATCAAACCCACAACCCTGGCGTTGCAAACGCCATGCTCTATCAACATCCCTGCCGGCCATTCCCTCCCCTACCCTGGACAAATTGTGCGCCGCCCATGAGTCTCCCGGTCGCGGCCGGCTGCGACAGAGCCTGGATTCGAACCAGGATCTCTAGAGGCACAGTTAGCACTGCGATGCAGTGCCTTAGACCACTGCGCCACTCAGGAGACTATAACTAAATGTACTGAATAAGACTCACATTCCTTTCAATATTTTACCCATATTTGAGCAGAGAGCCAGCATATTTATTTAAAAAAAAAATAGAACCACCAGTCAGGCAGATACAGACAGCTCAAGAGGTATGGTTAGATATGCAGAACAAAATAGCAGGTTTTTGAAAAATTCAAAATTCTCCAACTCACGGCCTAGCACCGCTACAACACAATACTGATGGGGTGGGAGGGAATCAGTAACATAATGGGGAATATAAAACAAATCAAATCAAATTGTATTTGACACATGCGCCAAATACAACAGCTGTAGACCTTACAGTGAAATGCTTACTTACAAGCCCTTAACCAACAATGCAGTTTTAAGAAAAATAAGTGTTAAGTAAAAAATAGATAAGTAAAAAATAAAAAATAATAAAAGAGTGGCAGTAAAATAACAGTAGGGAGGTTATATACAGGGGATACCGGTACAGAGTCAATGTGTTAGTCAAGGTAATAACAGTAGGGAGGTTATATACAGGGGATACTGGTACAGAGTCAATGTGTTAGTCAAGGTAATAACAGTAGGGAGGCTATATACAGGGGATACCGGTACAGAGTCAATGTGTTAGTCAAGGTAATAACAGTAGGGAGGCTATATACAGGGGATACCGGTACAGAGTCAATGTGTTAGTCAAGGTAACAACAGTAGGGAGGCTATATACAGGGGATACCGGTACAGAGTCAATGTGTTAGTCAAGGTAATAATAGTAGGGAGGCTATATACAGGGGATACCGGTACAGAGTCTTATGGCTTGAGGGGGGAAGCTGTTAAGAAGCCTTTTGGACCTAGACTTGACGCTGCGGTACCGCTTGCTGTGCGGTAGCAGAGAAAACAGTCTATGACTAGGGTGGCTGGAGTCTTTGGCAATTTTTGGGCCTTCCTCTGACACCACCTGGTATAGAGGTCCTAGATGGCAGGAAACTTGGCCACAGTGATGTACTGGGTCGCACGCACTACCCTCTGTAGTGCATTGCGGTCGGAGGCTGAGCAGTTGCCATACCAGGCGGTGATGCAACCAGTCAGAATGCTCTCGATGGTGCAGCTGTAAAACTTTTTGAGGATCTGAGGACCCATGCCAAATCTTTTCAGTCTCCTGAGGGGGAATAGGCTTTGTCGTGCCCTCTTCACGACTGTCTTGGTGTGTTTGGACCCTAATAGTTTGTTGGTGATGTGGACAGCAAGGAACTTGAAGCTCTCAACCTGCTCCACTACAGCCCGTCAATGAGAATGGGGGCGTGCTCGGTCCTCCTTTTCCTGTTGTCATCAATCATCTCCTTTGTCTTGATCACGTTGAGGGAGAGGTTGTTATCCTAGCACCATACGGCCAGGACTATGACCTCCTCCATATAGGCTATCTCATCAGGCCTACCACTGTTGTGTCATCGGCAAACTTAATGATGGTGTGCCTTGTTTAAAGTTAATTTGTGGAATTTCTTTCCTTCTTAATGCGTTTGAGCCAATCAGTTGTGTTGTGACAAGGTATATTTACATTTACATTTTAGTCATTTAGCAGACGCTCTTATCCAGAGCGACGTACAGTTAGTGAGTGCATACATATATACAGGGGCGGTGTGTTCATTAGGGCGATATGGGCGACGCACTGCCAAACGGGAAAAGCAAGGGATTTTTTTTCTAATCAATTATATCACGGCAACAGTAGTTATCAGTGTTCTAATCTAGACGTCTGATCTGCCACTAAATGTCCAATCAGGCTAAAGTCGTGCTTCAAATGGCCCCGCCCATTTTGGGGCGATTTCAGTCAGGTTGAAAATCGCCCAGAAGTCTCTCATAGCCTCTCATGTAAAATCTTTTTTTTTCAAATATCAGAGCTTTCAATACAATCTCTATGGGTTTCTGAGGGCTTGCACTTACACGCTTTCGTCATACGTAACATAACCATGAACGTAACTAAGAAAAGAGCGGGTAGCAGCGTCAATCAATTCACGTACTACTATCAAGATGGCTATAGCGTTCAGTGCAACTCGATTGTCTCTTTGAAAGAAGTTCACATCAAAGACCATTCAAAACGAGCTACTGGAGTGTATGCTAGCGGTCATGAGGGAACATATTGTGGAGGAGGTGAAGTCGGCGAACTTCGTAGCTATCCAAGCTGGCGAGACCACAGACGTTTCTACACATACACAGCTGGTGCTGAGGTACATAGATAGCAACCACAGAGTGCAGGAGCGCTTTTTTGAGTTCCTTCCCATCTCGGAATCAACCTCAGTCTCAATCGCCAGTGTGCTTTTGGAGAGACTGAAACTGAGAGTCAAACTCATTGCGCAAGCTTACGATGGAGCCAGTGTGATGAGGGGAGAGAAGGCTGGTGTGCAGCAAAAGGTACGTGAGCATTTCAAGAATGCCCATTACGTGCATTGCTATGTGCATCAGCTGAATTTTATGCCTGATTTCAATGAGAAAGTCATTGACCGCTTTGCTGCATTGAAAGAGAGAAGAGAACAGTTTCAGTACAAGTAATGTAGCCTCTCTCTCTCTTTGTCCCTCCCTGTCTGTCTCTTTAACACACACACGCCCAAATCAGTTCACAGTTGATGTTGTTTAAAATAGTTATTTTTCATTTAAAAAAAAGTAAAACTTGTTTTTTTACAAATCTATACAATTGGCCAGAATATGGTTGTTCATATTTACAAATCTATACAATTGGCCAGAATATGGTTGTTCATTTTACAAAGCCATACAGATAGCTGTGTTTACCTTTTCTATAAATTATTTTCAAATTCTGTTTTCAGGCAAAATGTCTATCACTGTTCATTTTCACAAATCTATACAAGAGGGCAGAATATGGAAGTGTATAAACATTTCCTATTACCAATAACTTGCATCAATGTTTTCAGTAGCCTCTATCAAAAGCTCCTGCTTGCTTGTTGTGAATTATGCTCAGGTGCACATATTTCCAATTCAACCATGAGGCCTTTTTGAAGCAAGTAATGTGTATATCAGTATTGACTTATATGCTGCCCCTGTCTTCATGTTGTTGCTGGACATATCTTTTTTAAAATGTGTGTAGGTCACCTAAATCATCAGAAAAATTGCCCCCCCTGAGAATTTTTTCAGGAGCCGCCACTGCATATATATATATTTTTTTTACATACTGGCCCCCCGTGGGAATCGAACCCACAACCCTGGCGTTGCAAACGCCATGCTCTACCAACTGAGCTACATCCCTGCCGGCCATTCCCTCCCCTACCCTGGACAACGCTGGGCCAATTGTGCGCCGCCCCATGGGTCTCCCGGTCGCGGCCGGCTACGACAGAGGTAGGGGGAGTATACAGAAGATAGCCCTATTTGGTAAAATTCCAAGTCCGTATTATGGCAAGAACAGCTCAAATAAGCAAAGAGAAACGACAGTCCATCATTACTTTAAGACATGAAGGTCAGTCAATCCGGAAAATGTCAAGAACTTTGTCAGTAAAAGATATTAAAGCTCTTCATTCAACAACAGCTCCAGTGATAGGCCTGAACCAAAGACGGTAATTGAAAAGAGAGAAGCACTGACC
This sequence comes from Coregonus clupeaformis, assembly GCF_020615455.1. Classification (NCBI taxonomy): domain Eukaryota; kingdom Metazoa; phylum Chordata; class Actinopteri; order Salmoniformes; family Salmonidae; genus Coregonus; species Coregonus clupeaformis. The sequence goes on from NC_059209.1 coordinate 4,096,085, forward strand.
TGTATTCAATTGAGGAGTCCTTTGGATCTCTACAATCAAACTCTTTGGATCTCTCTGTTATATTAGTCAATCATTACCATGTTTTATGACGGTGGTAAGGAAGTTCTAAACCGTCCCAGACGGTGACGTTGAGGTCTTGACTGAAAGAGAACCTTAAAGTTACTTTATTTTTCAGTTTGGTTCATCTTCAACTCATCTTAAAATAAATAGGACAATAAATACTGCTCAATTATTTTTCTTTATTGGTTTTAACAAAAAAAAACAATTTCTCCTCAAGAAATTACACATCTAAAACCATTTAATCTCAAGAAATTACACGACTAAAACCATTTCATCTCAAGAAATAACACGACTAAAACCATTTAATCTCAAGAAATTACACGACTAAAACCATTTCATCTCAAGAAATTACACAACTAAAACCATTTAATCTCAAGAAATTTCACAACGGTATCAGGAATAGAAGAAAAAAATATCATTTTGTAAACATTTCATGCAATTCTTCGTCATTTTACATATTAGCAGAATATTTTTTCCTGCCACACAAAGTACCAAAATTACAGGCTAAGAATGGACAGAGAGATAGGCCTATGTGTTCATCTTATCTTTCTCCAATGCCAAATCAGTGTCTTTGTTTGCAACGAAACTGGCCCTGTTTGCAAATAATGAAATCTGACATGTCAATCTTAGCATGGTACTTTCAAAAATTAGTCCTGCTTTTCCAGTAGGCCTACCGACACAGAAAATGTCAGCGTGAACTTACAATCCATGTATATAGCAGCCGATAGCCTCATTTTGTTTGTCAATAGGAAGAAATAGTCTCCAACACAAAGCCCTGCTGTTGTTAAAGCCTAATTCAAATGTTTAAGGTACAGGACGAAGAACAGTTTCTAAAACGGCACATAGGAAGACATAGTCTCCAACACAAGGTCCTCTTGTTGTTAAAGTCTAATTAAAATGAAGACTCTTTGCCTACTTTCAGCACAACGAGCTGAATAATTGTTGGACTCTCCTCCTGAACAGCCACTGAAGGCCTGCACAGCACAGCGTTGGTTAGGCAGCACAAAATAAGGTTTTGATCAGCAAGAGCAGAGCCGCCCGGGGCTCAGGGTTGGAATATCCATTGCAGTGTGTAATGCAGCCTAGTTTTATTTACACCATAAATAAAAACCAGAAAATGCACTTCATATTCTATAGGCTATTGACCATGTGATTGAGACCACACTAAATAGCCTATAGGCTATGGATTATGTGATTGAGACCACACTAAATAACCTATAGGCTATGGATTATGTGATTGAGACCACACTAAACAGTCTATAGCCTATAGATTATGTGATTGAGACCACACTACAAAGTCTATAGCCTATAGATTATGTGATTGAGACCACACTAAATAGCCTATAGGTGCACTTGATATTGCGCACCCAGCAGCGAATCATAGATGAGGGGCTGCATCGGCACACATCTATATACCGTATAGCCTAATAAGCTACTAATTCTAAAACAGTAAGAAATATGGAAATTTCATCAATTACAAATTAAAAGTACTAAACCCTCCCCCTGACTGAAATTGAAAAAGCATGACCCTCCCCCATTTTCCTCCAGGTACCCACTCTGTACATTTTGATCCATCCCTTAGCAACTTGCAATTCAGGTTGCTCTGATCTCCCCTGCTCACTAAGTGTAGACAACATCACAATGACCTAATGTGTCATTCACAGGTGGGTTTGTCTGGACTTTAGTGACCGCAAATACCTCAGTCTCATGAACTATGGCAGAGTAGGGAGACACATCTAACTACGGCAGAGTAGGGAGACACATCTGACTACGGCAGAGTAGGGAGACACATCTAACTACGGCAGAGTAGGGAGACACATCTAACTACGGCAGAGTAGGGAGACACATCTAACTATGGCAGAGTAGGGAGACACATCTAACTACGGCAGAGTAGGGAGACACATCTAACTACGGCAGAGTAGGGAGACACATCTAACTACGGCAGAGTAGGGAGACACATCTAACTACGGCAGAGTAGGGAGACACATCTAACTACGGCAGAGTAGGGAGACACATCTAACTACGGCAGAGTAGGGAGACACATCTAACTACGGCAGAGTAGGGAGACACATCTAACTATGGCAGAGTAGGGAGACACATCTAACTACAGCAGAGTAGGGAGACACATCTGACTACAGCAGAGTAGGGAGACACATCTAACTACGGCAGAGTAGGGAGACACATCTAACTACGGCAGAGTAGGGAGACACATCTAACTACGGCAGAGTAGGGAGACACATCTAACTACGGCAGAGTAGGGAGACACATCTAACTACGGCAGAGTAGGGAGACACATCTAACTACGGCAGAGTAGGGAGACACATCTAACTACAGCAGAGTAGGGAGACACATCTAACTACGGCAGAGTAGGGAGACACATCTAACTACGGCAGAGTAGGGAGACACATCTAACTACGGCAGAGTAGGGAGACACATCTAACTACAGCAGAGTAGGGAGACACATCTAACTACGGCAGAGTAGGGAGACACATCTAACTACAGCAGAGTAGGGAGACACATCTAACTACGGCAGAGTAGGGAGACACATCTGACTACGGCAGAGTAGGGAGACACATCTAACTACGGCAGAGTAGGGAGACACATCTAACTACGGCAGAGTAGGGAGACACATCTAACTACAGCAGAGTAGGGAGACACATCTAACTACGGCAGAGTAGGGAGACACATCTAACTACGGCAGAGTAGGGAGACACATCTAGCTATGGCAGAGTAGGGAGACACATCTGCACCATTGCACCTATTGATCTTAAAGCAGGACAACTTTCCAAAGCGACTATATCGGGACTAAAAAAACGTGGGGTGAAGTTGAACTTTTTGTTGACAACATTCTGATCTAAATGCACTTTGGTTCTGCAGAAGGTGTTCTGTTACAATGTTTTGATTTTGTGCCAGAGTATGACATCGGTTAGATAGATGTGCACGGAGTGCCACTGGAATGTTGTGCCACAATTAGCTCTACTTTCTCTAACTCTACAAAGTCCTGGTAGATGGTAGTGTGGTCGTCTGCTACAGTAACCCATCTGTAACAAGGACGACGAGTTGTGTGTTCCGTGATGCCGTTCTGCATTCTGTTGCCAGTGGTGTAAAGTACTTAAGTAAAAATACTTGAAAGTACTACTTAAGTAGTTTTTTGGGGTATCTGTACTTTACTTTACTATTTATATTATTGCCAACTTCTACTTCACTACATTCCTAAAGAAAATAATTTACTTTTTACTCCAAACATTTTCTAGTTAACCAACTCAACAGGGAGGTAAGGATGTCAATAAAGTTACTATTTCAAGACGCAAGCCTGAACCACATTCTTGTTACATGTTTTGATACAACAAATGCAGTAGTGTAAAGTACTTAAGTAAAAATTATTTAAAGTAATACTTAAGTAGTTTTTTGTGGGGTATCTGTACTTTACTTTACTATTAATGCTTTGGACAACTTTTACTTTTACACCACTACATTGCTAAAGAAACTAATGTACTTTTTAATGTACTTTTTTCCCTGACACCGAAAAGTACTTGTTACATTTTGAATGCTTAGCAGGACAGGAATATTGCCTAATTCACACACTTATCAAGAGAACATCCCTGGTCATCCCTACTGCCCCTGATCTGGCAGACTCACTTAACATATGCTTCGTTTGTAAATGATGTCTGAGTGTTGGAGCGTACCCCTGGCTTTCCGTAATAAAAAAACAACAAGAAAATGATGCCGTCTGGTTTGCTTTATTTAAGGAATTTGAAATTAATCGTACTTTTACTTTTAGTTTTGATACTTAAGTATATTTAAAACCAAATACTTTTACTCAAGTAGTATTTTACTGGGTAACTTTCACTTGAGTCATTTTCTATTAAGGTATCTTTACATTTACTCAAGTATGACAATTGGATACTTTTTCCACCACTGACTGTTGCACTCCGCCATTATTTGCATGATTCTTGCCTTTCTCCTTCAAACTCTCATCAATGAGCTGTTTTCACCCACAGGACTGCCGCTGACTAAATGTTTTTTGTTAGTCGCGTCATTCCATGTAAACCCTAGACACTGCCGTGTGTGAAAAGCCCAGGAGGCCGGCCGTTTCTGAGATAGTGGAACAGGCACGCCTGGCACCTGACAATCATACTGTGCTCGCTTAGGTCACTCGTTTTGCCCAGTCTAACGTTCAATCGAGCAGTAATTGAAAGTCTCGATGCCGGTCTACCTGCTTTATATAGCAAGCCACGGCCATGTGACTGTCTGTAGGAGCAAACCATTTTCTTGAACGGGGGTGGTGTAACTAATAAACTGACCACTGAGTGTATAGCAATGAACTGGTAACTGACTCTTTCCATTCGCCCTCTGCTATCTTTACATTTTAGTCATTTAGCAGACGCTCTTATCCAGAGTGACTTACGGGAGCAATTAGTGTTAAGTGCCTTGCTCAAGGGCACAAGGACAGATTTTGCACCAAGTCGGCTCAGGGATTCGAACCAGCACCTTTTCGGTTTCTGGCCCAACGCTCTTAATCACTAGGCTACCTGACTCTTTCCATTCGCCCTCTGCTATCTTCACCTGACTCTTTCCATTCGTCCTCTGCTACCTTCCAATTGAAGCCTGAATTGGTATTTATTCAGTAGACAGTACACGTTCACATCATTTTACATGAAGCTTGTGCTGGTTCAGATATCATATTGTAGTGTATTAAGATTATGATGGTGTTAAATGTTTTTCATGAAGAAATGGAATGTTGTTTATGTTAGTATCAAGAGGGAATGTTTTAGGTGTAACGCCACATACAACAGACAGGAAGTGTGTTGTAGACAGGGGAGACTGGTGATTGGCCAGAAGAGGGAGCATCATTGTTTATAAATAGGGGGGAAAACGAAGGAGAGGGCAGAACGAGCAGCCATTCTGAGGCGTCACTCTCCGGGTGTCATGTCACCTGTCACTCATGCTGAAGCTTGTGATCTGAATAAACCTTATGATCAACGTTCAGTATGAGCAGACTCCTTTTGTTCATCAGCAATAATTGCCACCACTCACTCGATACGACAATATTTGTGTATGCGCTCACTCATATAGCCTCTGAAATAGTATGCAGATGGAATGCTCATTTCCTGTCACCAAACCTATATATTTTGTCTTTGTAACTGCAGGTGATGTGAAAAAACACTTTTAAGCAAAATAAATAACATCTAACTTCCAGACTGAGGTCTTATGTGGAGGATCAGAACTGACCTTTCGCTAACCCCTTGAAGGTTGTAGTCTGGCAAGCCACCGAATGGCTCTGAATGCACTGTCGGGATGCAGTCAAAGCTATAGCCCCTTTGGAGCCAACTAGTGCTCTCAAATTCTATCCTGATGTTGACAGCTGATGAGTTATATTAATAATATAGCTAACTTAGCTACTTTGTCTTTCAGTTTGATTCCTCTTTACCTTAATTAAAGTTGTATTTGTATAACAGAGTTGGTATATAAAAAGGACTTGAGATGTGATAAGAAGAACAATATCGTAATATACAATCAACACATTTATCATACAAAAGAGCCCAAACTCAGAGTGACTTTCAAATGTTTACTCAGCGAAGATGCACAGCTGAATACAGTACATCCAACACAGTGGATAGTTATAACTAAATAAGTATACTCTTCTCATACACAAAGAGGTTAACCTAACATTACTTTCATTTAATTTACAATCTATCAGATAATCATTTTTTTCTTTTTTGATCAAAGCAAAAGCTGCATGCACATGCTAAACAATGTCAACAATATCATAGAAGAAGAATCGTAATATGTGCAAGCAATGTCTTGACTGAGCAAGCAATGTCTTAACTGAGCAAGCAATGCAAATCACGCCATTTTGACAGTAGCATAACAGCTGAGATTTGGAATGATTGATCATTCTCTAGTTATGATGGAGGGAACTTGAGGAAGGGTGTACTGTACCCTGCAGATAATGTTTTACTGACTGTAGAAAAGCAGATATGCTGGTTTTATTTCACCCTATTTGGACCGACTTCACCATTTTGCAATTCAGGTCACTCTGTGTTTTGTTGCTCTGTAGTTTGTACACAACATCACACCAAAGATCCTTCACTTTTTCTTTCTTGATCACGGCAGTAATGTTGAACACTTCATAGGGCGGAATCAACACCTCCTTCTCTTTTTCACCCATCACTGGGTAGGACTTGAGGTAAGCGCCAAAACATGTCTTTATTTCAAAGCAGGACTTCTCTCCAAAATGTGTCAAGTTCTGTAGGAAAGAGCTGGAGGCAAATGAGCCAAAACGGATTTCCTTGTTCACTTCACCTGCAAACTCAATTTTGGTTCTTCTGTACGTGGTGTAACAGCCCTGTTGGTCTGGGTTTTGTTTCAGGAGGAGAATAGCTTCAGTCAGCAGGAAATGCAGGGAGTGGAACTTGAAGGAAGAGGTGTAGATGCTCTTGTTGGTGAGACATGCTTGGTTAAAATCTTTGTATATTTCTAGGTGTCCTGCACTGTAAGCACAGATAGCCTGGACATGCTTCAGTTTAAGATTGTCTTGAATGGTCCTGTTTCTTGCACACTTTTCTGCTTTTGTCCAGGATGCGTTGAAGTTTTTAGTTGTTTTTCTCTCCTCCTCAAGATATGTGTTCTCTACCAGCCCGGACATTTCCTGTCTACAGCCGTTGTACATGTCGTCAACAGAGGTATTGACCATGTTCAGGGGAATCGGAGCAGAGACAGAGCGACAACCACCCGTTTTCTGTAGAGAGAGAACATAACTACCTCCATCACACTGACTGTAGAGAGAGAACATAACTACCTCCATCACACTGACTGTAGAGAGAGAACATAACTACCTCCATCACACTGACTGTAGAGAGAGAACATAACTACCTCCATCACATTGACTGTAGAGAGAACATAACTACCTCCATCACACTGACTGTAGAGAGAGAACATAACTACCTCCATCACACTGACTGTAGAGAGAGAACATAACTACCTCCATCACACTGACTGTAGAGAGAACATAACTACCTCCATCACACTGACTATATAGAGAGAACATAACTACCTCCATCACACTGACTATAGAGAGAGAACATAACTACCTCCATCACACTAACTGCAGAGAGAGAACATAACTACCTCCATCACACTGACTGTAGAGAGAGAACATAACTACCTCCATCACACTGACTGTAGAGAGAGAACATAACTACCTCCATCACACTGACTGTAGAGAGAGAACATAACTACCTCCATCACACTGACTGTAGAGAGAGAACATAACTACCTCCATCACACTGACTGTAGAGAGAGAACATAACTACCTCCATCACACTGACTGTAGAGAGAGAACATAACTACCTCCATCACACTGACTATAGAGAGAGAACATAACTACCTCCATCACACTGACTGTAGAGAGAGAACATAACTACCTCCATCACACTGACTGTAGAGAGAGAACATAACTACCTCCATCACACTAACTGTAGAGAGAGAACATAACTACCTCCATCACACTGACTGTAGAGAGAGAACATAACTACCTCCATCACACTGACTATAGAGAGAGAACATAACTTTCTCCATCACACTGACTGTAGAGAGAGAACATAACTACCTTATTCACACTGACTATAGAGAGAGAACATAACTTTCTCCATCACACTGACTGTAGAGAGAGAGAACATAACTACCTCCATCACTTTGACTGTAGAGAGAGAGAACATAACTACCTCATTCACACTGACTATAAAGAGAGAACATAACTACCTCCATCACACTGACTGTATAAGGCCATGGATGAGATATACATAACACACACACACACACACACACACACACACGAGGGGTGATAAAGGCCATAAATCAACCAAAGGATTTGACCTAATCAAGATATATTAGTGTTTTTTTGTATTTAATTTTTTTCTTCTTCTACATTACAGAGTAAATCCATTTTAATCCCACCTTGTAACAAAATGTGAAAAAAGTCCAGGGGTGTTTGACGAACTGACTTGTTAGAAAGGTGGCATCCTATTACGGTGCCACCTTGAAAGTCACTGAGCTCTTCAGTCAGGCCATTCTTCTGCCAATGTTTGTCTATGGAGGTTGCATGGCTGTGTGCTCGACATTACACACCTATCAGCAACGGGTCAGGCTGAAATAGCCGAGACCACTATTTTGAAGGGGTGTCTACATACTTTTGTATATATAGTGCACAGTGCATTCGGAAAGTATTAAGACCCCTTCACTTTATCCACATTCTTTCCTCATCATTCTACACACAATACCCCATAATGACAAAGCAAAAACAGGTTTTTAGAAATGTTTGCAAATGTATTCAAAATAAAAAACTGAAATATAACATTTACATAAGTATTCAGACCCTTTACCCAGTACATTGTTGAAGCACCTTTGGCAGTGATTACAGCCTTGAGTATTCTTTAGTATGACGCTACAAGTTTGGCACACCTGTATTTGGGGAGTTTCTCCCATTCTTCTCTGCAGATCCTCTCAAGCTCTGTCAGGTTGGATGGGGAGTGTCGCTGCACAGCTATTTTCAGGTCTCTCCAGAGATGTTCGATCGGGTTCAAGTCCGGGCTCTGGCTGGGCCACTCAAGGACATTCAAAGACTTGTCCCGAAGCCACTCCTGCATTGTCTTGGCTGTGTGCTTAGGGTCGTTGTCCTGTTGGAAGGTGAACTTTCGCCCCAGTCTGAGATCCTGAGCGCTCTGGAGCTCCGTTCATCTTTGCCTCAATCCTGACTAGTCTCCCAGTCCCTGCCGCTGAACCCCCCCCCACAGCATGATACTGCCACCACCATGCTTCAATGTTCCTTCAGAAGTGACGCTTGGCATTCAGGCCAAAGAGTTCAATATTGGTTTCACTAGACCAGAGAATCTTGTTTCTCATGGTCTGAGAGTCTTTAGGTGCCTTTGGCAAACTCCAAGCGGGCTGTCATGTGCCTTTTACTGAGGATTGGCTTCCGTCTGGCCACTCTACCATGAAACCTGATTGGTGGAGTACTGCAGAGATGGTTGTCCTTCTGGAAGGTTCTCCAATCTCCACAGAGGAACTAGAGCTCTGTCAGAGTGACTATCGGGTTCTTGGTCACCTCCCTGACCAAGTTCCTTCTCCCCTGATTGCTCAGTTTGGCTGGGCGGCCAGCTCTAGGAAGAGTCTTGGTGGTTCCAAACTTCTTCCATTTAAGAATTATGAAGGCCACTGTGTTCTTGGGGACCGTCAATGCTGCAGAAATGTTTTGGTACCCTTCCCCAGATCTGTGCCTCGACACAATCCTGTCTCAGAGCTCTACGGACAATTCCTTCGACCTTATGGCTTGGTTTTTGCTCTGAAATGCACTCTCAACAGTTGTAGAAACATCTCAAGGATGATCAATGGAAACAGGATGAACCTGAGCTCAATTTCGAGTCTCATAGTAAAGGGTCTGAATACTTATGTATATAAGATATCTGTTTTTTATTTTTAATACATTTGCAAAAATGTCTAAAAACCTGTTTTCACTTTGTCACTATGCTTTTGCACTATTGTTTGTAGATTGATTAGGGGGAAAACGATTTAATCCATTTTAGAATAAGGCTATAACGTAACAAAATGTGGAAAAAGTCAAGGGGTCTGAATACTTTCAGAAAGCACTGTATGTGTAGGATCTTAATTTGAGCCAGTTTGCTACAGCAGGAAAATAATCCTGCAGCAGCAGGAAATGTAAATTATTATGTGGATTATAATCAATGTTAAAAAAAAAATAGTGGTTGTTACATTTTTCGTTAGGGCAAATTAAGTATGACATTTTAAAGTGAAATTACAAACTTTAGAAGCCTTTTTAAACATTGATTGGACTACACTAACTCGAATACACTACATGTTTGGATTTCCTGCTGAACTGGACATTTCTCAGCAACAAAAGAGTGATCAAATTAAGATTCTACATCTGTATCAGTAGCTACATTAGGCTCAATTCAGTCCCTTTTCACCCCTCATAAACACACAGCCACACACACACACACAAACAAAATATACATTTAACTCAGCTTACCATCGCTATGGCCACACCAGAGGTCAATAGAAGAAATGTCCACACTGCAATGATTGCCATCTTCATTAAAATCAACTTCAGACATAAAGGGGGAAAGAGAAAACACATTATTGATGACTGTGTTAAACAGGAAATTGTCCTCCTGAAGAGCTACAGTATTGTGTGTGCAGGGTTTTACTCCAGCCCTGCTTCAACACATCCAATTCAACTATTCTGCAGGTAGCTTAGCGGTTAAGAGGGTTGGGCCAGTAACTGAAAGGTGGCTGGTTTGAATCCCAGAGCCGACTGGGTGAAAAATATGTCTGTGCCCTTGAGCAAGGCGCTTAACCCTAATGGCTCTGGATAAGAGTGTCAGCTAAATTATTAAAATGTAATCAGGATGTTGTCACTGTATGTTGAATCAGGTGTGTTAGAGCAGGGCTGGAACACAGTAGCTTTCCAAGAGGAGGGTTGTCCACCTCTGGAGTTAAAGGTTACAAACAAACGTGTCTGTGGGGGAGCAATGTAAACCCTGTGTCCAGAGACACATATGGAACAGAACATACCTTTGTGTTCAGTTGAGGCTTCTTTAAGATGCTGTATCTTATACTAGTATTGTCACGGTAGTTTCACAACTCCTCCTCTGTCCTTCTGAGAAACAACACTTACATAGTGTACCCCTCAAACCTCAAACTCAGAAGCACAACACACACACACAGGCAGGAAACAGCACATGGCTACTGTGAAATGTCACTTATTTCATACTGAGCTATGTGTGAACATGACTAAGAACAGCAACACCACTGCTGATACGGAGAAAAGGTTCCCCATTGTAACAGTGTATCATAATGATCAATATCTTTCATCTAATCAGGGACTGTATACATACAGTACACTAATGTAAAACTGCAAAAAACTGGAAGTCTGAGGGTAGTTTTGTGCCCAGAAAAACAAGGGGTTAAATGTTTAAAATAAAAAGAATCTATCTCTATATATACAGTTCATTCTAAAAATATTCAGACCCCTTTACTTTTTCCACATTGTGTTACATTACAACCTTATTCTAAAATGGATTAAATGTTTTTTTCCCCCTAATCAATCTACAAACAATACCCCATAATGACAAAGCGAAAACAGGTCTTTAGAATTGTTTGCTAATTTACAAATAATACAAAACTGAAATACCTTATTTACATAAGTATTCAGACCCTTGCAATGAGACTCAAAATTGAGCTCAGGTGCATCCTGTTTCCATTGATCATGCTGAGATGTTTCTACAACTTGATTGGAGTCCACCTGTGTTAAATTCAATTGATTGGACATGATTTGGAAAGGCACACCTGTCTATATAAGGTCCCACAGTTGACAGTGCATGTCACAGCGAAAACCAAGCCATGAGGTCTAAGGAATTTTCCGTAGAGCTCCGAGACAGGATTGTGTTGAGGCACAGATCTGGGGATGGGTTCCAAAAAATGTCTACTGCATTGAAGGCCCCCAAGAACACAGTGGCCTCCATCATTCTTAAATGTAAGCAGTTTGGAACCACCAAGACTCTTACTAGAGCTGGCCGCCCGGCCAAACTGAGCAATCCGGGGGAGAAGGGCCTTGGTCAGGGAGGTGACCAAGAACCCAATGGTCACTCTGACAGAGCTCCAGAGTTCCTCTGTGGAGATAGGAGAACCTTCCAGAAGGACAACCATCTCTGCAGCACTCCACCAATCAGGCCTTTATGGTAGAATGGCTAGATGGAAGCCACTCCTAGGTAAAAGGCACATGACAGCCCGCTTGGGGATTGCCAAAAGGCACCTAAAGGACTCTCAGACCATGAGAAACAAGTTTCTCTGGTCTGATGAAACCAAGATTGAACTCTTTGGCCTGAATGCCAAGCGTCAGGTCTGGAGGAAACCTGACACCATCCCTACAGGGAAGCATGGTGCTGGCAGCCTCATGCTGTGGGAATGTTTTTCAGCGGGTGGGACTGGGACACTGGTCATGATCGAGGCAAAGATGAATGGAGTACAGATAGATCTTTGATGAAAAACCTGCTCCAGAGAACTCAGGACCTCAGACTGGGGCGAAGGTTCACCTTCCAACAGGACAACGACCCTAAGCACACAGCCAAGACAATGCAGGAGCGGCTTCGGGACACGTCTCGGAATGTCCTTGAGTGAACCAGCCAGAGCCCAGACTTGAACCCGATCGAACATCTCTGGAGAGACCTGAAAATAGTTGTGCAGCGACACTCCCCATCCAACCTGACAGAGCTTGAGATCATCTGCGGAGAAGAATGGGAGAAACTCCCCAAATACAGGTGTGCCAAGCTTGTAATGTCATACCCAAGAAGACTCGAGGCTGTAATCACTGCCAAAGGTTTCTCAACAAAGTACTGAGTAAAGGGTCTGAATACTTATGTAAATGTGATATTTTTTAATACTTTTTTTTTAATACATTTGCAAACATTTCTAAAAACCTGTTTTGTCATAATGGGGTATTGTGTGTAGATCGATAAAAACGAACAACAATTAGAATAATAACAAAATGTGGATAAAGTCAATGGGTCTGAATACTTTCTGAATGCACTGTATTTAGCAGATGTTATCGCGGGTGTAGCGAAATGCTTATGTTCCTAGCTCCAACCGTGCATTAATAACAATACAAAAATATACATGAAAATCCAAAAAATAAAAGAAAGGAATTAAGAAATACTGTATAGAAATATTAGAACTAACAATGTCAGGGTCAGGAATATAAATATATATATATATATATATATATATATATATATATATATATATATATATATATATATATATATATATGATGTGATGCATAGACATTATGGACAGTATATTGATAGAAGATATGTGTACATGTCACGCCCTGGCTCTGGGGACTCTGTTTTGTTGAGCCAGGGTGTGTAGAGTCTATGTTTTGTGTTTCTATGTTCATTATCTAGTTCATGTGTTTCTGTGTTGGCCGGGGTGGTTCTCAATCAGAGGCAACGAGAATCAGCTGTTGCTTGTTGTCTCTGATTGGGAACCATACTTAGGCAGCCTGTTTGCCACAGTGTATTGTGGGATCTTGTTATGTGTATGGTTTGTGTTTGGTTACCAAGGACTTCACGTATCGTTTTGTTGTTTTGTTCGTGTGGTGATTTAAAATATAATAAAGTATGTTCGCATTCCACGCTGCGCATTGGTCTACTCCTTTCAACGATCGTGACAGTACAGAAGAAGTTAAATAGGATAGGTATTGACTAGAATACAGTATATACGTATGAAGTGGGTATAACTTTATCTAAACATTATTCAATTGATTTGTGTTCAATGACAATGTATATAGGGCAACAGTCTGTAAGGTTCAGGATTGAGTACCCTGTTGCAGCGGGTGCTGTTAGATGTCCTGGAAGCAAGGCAGTGTGATGCGTTAGGCTGACCTCAACACCCTCTGGAGAGCCCTGAGATTGCGGATGGGGCAGTTGCCGTACCAGGCGGTGATAAAGCCCGACAGGATGCTCTCATTGGTGCGTCTGTAGAAGTTTGTGTGGATCTTAGGGGCCAAGCCAAATTTCTTCAAACTCCAGGGAGGAGGTGAGGGCCCTGGCGGAGTGGTGCCAGGACAATAACATCTCCCTCAACGTGAACAAAACAAAGGAGCTGATCGTGGACTTCAGGAGACAGCAGAATGAGCAAGCACCCATCCATATCAACGGGATGGGTGAAAAGCTTAAAGTTCCTCGGCGTGCATATCACTGACAACCTGAAATGGTCCATCCACACAGACAGAAGGCACACTGAGGAAGAGGTTATTTTCCTGCCACCACTCTGCAAGGGCCCTCACCTCCTCCCTGTAGGCTGTCTCGTCGTTGTTGGTAATCAGGCCTACCACTGTTGTGTCGTCTGCAAACTTGATGATTGAGTTGGAGATGTGCGTGGCCACGCAGTCATCGGTGAACAGGGAGTACAGGAGGGGGCTGAGCACGCACTCTTGTTGAGGATCAGCGTAGCGGACGTGTTGTTGCCTATCTTCACCAACTGGGTGGCGGCCCGTCAAGAGCTCCCGGTTGCAAAGGGCAAGGTTCAGTTTTCCCTTTGTTATCCGTGATTGTCTGGAGTCCCTGCCACATACGTCTTGTGACTGAGCCTTTTAATTGTGACTCCACTTTGTATATGTACTGACGTTTTTCCTGTGTGATTGCGTTACGGAGGTCATAGCTTGACTGTTTGTACTCATCCATGTTCCCAGTCACCTTGCCAATGTTGCCATCTATCCAAATTCTGGGCACAATATCCCGTATGCACTTCCTGATGAGCTCAGTCACTGAGTCAGTGTATAGGTCAATGTTATTCTCTGAGTCAACACTGAACAAAGGTCCTTCCTGTTTAAGTTTCTGCCCATAGGAAGGGAGGAGCAGAATGGAAGTGTGAACTGAAGGCCTGATAGGGGTAGCGCAGGCGATGTGTTGATCGTCGTAGTGCAGGCTGTTGGTCAATTTTAAGTGTTTGAAGCAGAGATGAACAGCTCTGAATGATGTGTGTGTGTGTGTGTGTGTGTGTGTGTGTGTGTGTGTGTGTGTGTGTGTGTGTGTGTGTGTGTGTGTGTGTGTGTGTGTGTGTGTGTGTGTGTGTGTGTGTGTGTGTGTGTGTGTGTGTGTGTGTGTGTTTAACTATTCTTGTGGGAACCAGAAGTCCCCACAAGAAATGTAAACAAATAAAAATTAGACCAACTGGGGACATTTTGTTAGTCCCCACGAGGTCAAACACTATTTCTAGGGGGTTTAGGGTTAAGGTTAGAATTAGT